>NC_133234.1:14776915-15076915 GCF_040436345.1 Pagrus major | reverse complement strand
AAGAAAAAGGCGAACATTCAAGTCACAATGGCTGACATCAAAAGGACTTAACACTCTTCCCGTAAAGAAGGGATAAGTCTCATCAGTGGGGCTCTAAGCTTTATCTTTTCCCCAAAAGGTTGTTCAGTGACCTAAGAATATCCTCACCCACCATACGTGCATGAAATCCACACCTTTACGACCTGAGCTCCTCCTAAACGCCAGGACTGGCTCCTCTCAGGTTTCAGAAAAGTGTCTGTGTATGGAAAACTTATGTGTGGTACTTTTGTTAGTTTTTATTTCCAAACCTTTTACTTTGGTACTTCCTGTGGTTTTACATGCCAGTTGTGGAGCTCGAATGTTTGACCTACATTTTCACTATATATTTATAATACTGTACAGCAGTTCTGTGCTCAAACATCAGACAGAGCGCAGAGTCTAACAATTCCTAACCACATGCTGATGTACAGCCACCACAATTGGACCTCATTAGTGCTGGAACATACAGGATCAGGTTCTTATGACAAAGTAAAATATTTCCCATATAAACCGGTCGGCAGCTATTTTTGCTTTTGTTGCACATGCGATCGTTACCACAATGAGATCCTCTGATGAGTCATTATTATGAGGGAGTTTGGCATTGTTTAGTAAAAATAGCCTCTCCTATCCACTCCCATCCCCATGTGTTACCTCACATTATATATTCAAACGTTGTACCCTGAGCTATTAATAATAAATTACCATGGCTAATTTTATTTTGAGTTTATATAACACCATTTCATTTTGAGCGAATGCATAATCTTGCACTACCATTATTTTCAAATGATGGAGCCAACATCAACTAGACCCAATTTAAGACCTAAAGTTTTATGTAAAACTTACTCATGATGATTGTTTTGACTTGGATTTTTAACTGGTTACAATCATTGTACCATGTTTTGTATGTGCTTAATCAATTAAATCACTTATGTTTTATATATCAGACTATAGCCAGCTGCCAGTTAGCTTAGCTTCCCACAAAATCAGCTCTTGCAAATTGCAGAATTGTTTTTTTTTTTTTTTTTATACTTTATACTTTTTTTATACTTACAATATGTAAGAATTGGCCACCTTTTGAGCTCATACTCCCAGCAAGTAGGGGCAGCATTTCACCAGGGTAGCTAACTGCTGCTAACTGTATTATGTTTATGACTGTAGCTACGGTTTACTCAGTTAGCTGTGCAGCTAGCCAGAGTGTTGGTGTTTACACCACTGGCAAAGGAGCCTAGAGAAAGCGGTTTTCAGGCCCCAGGCTAAGTAGTTAGCATGCTAACTTCAGTAGATATGTATGCAATACAATGAAATAAGGTCATTTATTAATATTTTTAGTTAATTTTCTAATGTTTTAAATCAAAATTCTTACATATAGCACCTTTAATTATCGCACTTTACAGGTGCTGGGAGGCAGTTTTGTAACCACTGGAAAGGCTGAGGCTTTTTTACAAGCGCGGCATTGATCTTCTCATCTAACTCTCCACCAGAAAGAGATTAAGAGTGTTTTCCCAAAATGCTGAACTATTTCTTTAACTGTTGCTGAAACACACTACTACTCGCTCTGACGCAGATGGGAAAAGCAGCGAGTCCAGCATGTTGCAGAGCTGGCTCCTCGACTTGTACAATCTTTCTCAAAAATAGCTGAGAAAGTTAGTAAATCTATGAGTGTGAAACTATTTTAAGCCTCCAGTGATCCAGTTTTAACTTTTCTGGAACAAAATTTTGTTGCTGAGAAATATTTAGCCAACCAGACTACTCCGTGGGGAGAGAGAGAGAGAGAGAGCGAGAGAGAGAGAGAGTGAAAGAAAGAAAGACCCTAAGAGAGAGAGAGAGAGAGAGAGAGAGAGGTGGTGGAATCAGTTTGATGCCAAGAGCTGTGCGTTGACCCTGATTAAATGCCTCCCCTAACTCACTGGGACCACTGATAAGACCAATGCACTCTGGGCGGTGTGCGTGTTATGTGTGTGTATGTTCAGGAGCCATAACACGAGATAAGGTGTGTCTACACATGTGCATGTACAAGGTGTGCGTGTGCGTGTGTGTGTGTGTGTATGTGTGTGCGTGTGTCCCAACACCAATTCTCCTGTGTAAACATGCTGACCTGGCACAACACCAGTAGACACTTTGAAGTTGGCAATAGCCACTGTAATCTCCATGCCTCCCTCTCCCTCACACACACACACACACAAACATCCCCACACACACACTGAGCCAGAGGCGAGACTTAACACTGGCAACCTTCTGTGGCTTAGCATGTGGTCACTAACACACACTCCAGCGCACACACACATAAATACTCTGCATTGTCGCACACAATAGCATCCTCTGTCTCCAACACAAGGAGATAAAATCCCCCTCAAACAGGCACACAGACACCGACTCTCACATTGGCTTTTTTTGTTTTTTTGTTTACAGTGTTTCACAGATAATGGGAATTTCTGCTGACAGTTACATGTGAGTGTGTTTTGCTCAAAGTGCCTACCACTCCGGAGTGTATCACACTACAGCCTCGGAGCATCTCCAGGTCTTAAATCAGACACACTGGCTTCCTGGTACGCTCGTCTGCGACTCTCTGAACAAAAACTGTCTGTGATAGTAAGTCTTTACATGCAGTTATACATGAATGTAGACAATTAGCATTAACAGTAAGACACAATGTATGTTTGCAACACGTGATGCTTGCTTTTGTGATATTTGTGAGGTGTGTGTGCTGCCGTCACCCACCAGCATGGGATGCACGTCGGAGATTAACCTCGGAAGTTGATGCACACTTGGTGAATTATAAGGATTTTCAGGCTTAAAGCCAAAAGGAAGCATTTCTCAGGCTCATGGACTATCATTTAAGGGTCGGCTCACCAAAAATACAAAATTTAAAGATATAGCTCATGCTCCATAGGGTACTCAGAGAAACTGTTAACTCCAGTAACTTCTGAGAAAAATATCTGTCTCTTTAGCTGCTAAATGCTTTGCCGTGCCACCTTTCACATTAGTTGCGGGTCATTTGACAAATTGTTATCATCCGAATATCGACTAGAGCAGCTTTAAATGTAACTTGTTCATTGCTTTAAGCACTGCTTTAGGCCATGACGGCTGTGGCCCAGGAGGCAGAGTGTGTTGTCTACTAATCACATAGTTGGTGGTTTGATCCCTGGCTCCGGCTGCCTGTCAAAGTGTCTTTGGACAAGATACTGAACTCCACATTGTTCCCAATGGCTGTGTGTGATTTAATGTGTGAATGGCTAAGCATAGGAATATCGTGTGGCTTTTTGTGTGGCAAAGGAGCACTCCTGATGAGCAGGTCAGCATGTGCGTGTGGTCCTTGTAAAGCTCCATCCAAGTACAAGTCCTGTAGTACATTCCATTCACCTTTATTGTTGGGTGGCTGTGATAGTTTTGGGTTTTTCTTGTAGTTATATCCTCTTGTGTTTTGTTGTCACTTTCAACTTCCTGCTCACCTGTGTTCCCAGTGTTCCCTGCGTTCTCTGTATTCCTGATTTATTCCTGGTTTTCTGCTTTGTCCATGGTTTTGTATTACTTGAGCATTTTTCCTTTGCTTGCCTTTTTGTTGCCTGCCATTTTATTGTTTGCATTTTTGGATTTTGGACGACAGCGGAAAAACACTTGCTTTGTTTTACTGCCTGTCTGCCTGTATGTCTTGTGTTTGGGCCCTTTCTGTGTAACTGTGGCAGTGGCAGCATGAATTTCAACAACTTTTCTGTGAATTTCTCAAAATCTGGGTGAATACTGATTACCACGACGAGTAATAGAGTAAACATATTACTGAAAGCTCACAGTTTAGCATAGCCAGGTACTATTAGGCAAGGATGTCATTTTGTATTGCAAAGTGGTGGGGACATAAACGCTCAGATGAAAAGAACATTTTTTTAAATATGGGGCCTGTTGCACCAGCTAGGTGCAGTGCTACGTCTGAGGCTAAATCTTACGCTTCGTCAAAGGTAGGTGTGAAGTGAAAAGTCTTGACTAGTTTCCGCAGTGAAAACAAAAATGTTGATACAATAATGCATCTAACATACAAACTACACTTGTCATGGTTTTGGTTAGTTATTTCCTGTTTTATTTTGTAGTTATATCCTCTTGTGTTTTGTTGTCACTTTCAACTTCCTGCTCACCTGTGTGCCCGGTGTTCCTCTCCTGTGTTCCTGTGCTCCTCCCCAGCCTGATTTTCTCCCCACACATCAGCTAACAAGCACCACCCTGTTCTGAGTGTCTCTCCACCTGCACCTCACCCCCTGATTAGTTTGGTTTGTATTTAAGTCTGTGTCTCCCTCTCTCTTTGTTGGTACGTCTCTTGCATTCCTGTGTCTTTTCCCGGGTCCTCATGTGCTCCCTGTGTGCTTTATGGTTTGCCCTCCATTTTTGTTCCACTGTTCAATTTTCTGGATTCTCTTTGTAGCCAAGTTTTTTTGTTACTTTCCTTTTTGTTAATCACATTTTGGATGATTAGACTTTGGTTATCAGCTTTCATTAAAGCTCGCTTTTTGTTGTTGAACCTGCCGGCCTCTGTGCCTGCGTTTGGGTCCTTTTTTACGCCACCATGCAGTTTTAGGCAATGTAATGAGGGGTTGTTAACAGTAGATAATTACAGCGGGGGGGGAAATTGCATAATGGCACATCAAAATTAATTTAATCTCAGTTAACATTTTAGCTTTTTTTTATGCTTTTAAAAGTGATGGGGACCAAATTGGTCACTTCAAAAAGCAGTTTAAATGACACCTGCTGTCAGGTATTCAGGTATACTTCTTTGGTCAGAGCTGTGGACTTGACCCACTGTGATGAGGTTCAATGGCAGCTTAATGCAAATCAGTTTCACTGTATTGAGTCATTTTGGTTATGTTGGTCTTGTGCTGCATTTGAACTCTATGAGTGTGGGAGCTTTGTTTAGTGGAGCGTACCAATAAATTAATTATTATATCCGTGTTTTCCCACAGTGCATCACAGTGCTAACACTTCCAGATACAAAAAAAAAATGTCTTCTGTCCCTTGAAATGCAGGTCATACAGAGAAATTGAACCCATTATGTGTGTACCCTGTAATAGCACTTGGTCTTTTTGTAAAATAGCACACAAACACAATAACACATTTGTGACCCTAAATAACCACGGCAGCTGTGTTGACTGTTTCCAGAATGGTGGCATAAAAGGAGGCTGCCTGAGGTGGCTGCAACATGGGTGAAAGCCTGCTGCTTCATTACCTCATTGCCCACTGGTTATGTCCCACTTTTACATTCCAAGCGACACTAAAGAGATTGCCATTGCACCAACTGTTGTTGGCCATGTATCATTACCTCAATATGTCAAATTGTGAGTAAGCATCCACAGTGGAGATGGTGAGTCTACATGGCAAACACAGCGCCGTGTTATAATATGGCTCATTGACTAATTCTTTCTTATTTGGGTCCAAAACTGAAGGGGTTTAGGAGCCCCTTATCAGATCGACGCCTCTTAGGGTGTTAAACTGGGGCAGGGGTTTCTCAGAACTTTCACCACATGAGATTAAAATTGAGTTCATTTAATCTCGTCCTGGGATTTAAGCACACTCGTAAACTTCTCCTTGTATGGGGGCCCACCACAAGCCACCAAAAAGTAATTTTCGACCCAGTTTTAGAAACTACAAGTCAAGGGAAATGAAAATCTAATGAGGTATAAATTGGAAAGTTAGCATGCTGTTGAATTCATGTTGAGTGTTTATTTCCCTTCGTTACTCAGCTTAAATTGCTTTTCTAACTTCCTTAATTTGCTTTCTTCATCATTTGTTCTCATGTTGCCTGTTGGAATTAAATAAAGTGGTTACTCACTGTGAACAATTCAATAAAATTTATAATGCTCTTGATGAGTAATAAACAGAATAAAAATTTGGTCACAAAGAAAATAAGTTAGGCGGCTCCCGCTAATTTGCCTCTTTGTTTCCCCTGCCTGGGTTGCCAGATATGCAGATTCCAGGCAGTGTTTTGGCCAGCAGGCAGATAATCTTGTTAGGAACAATTAACTCGGCTGTATTGTTGAATGTAAACTCAATCCCTCACACAGAAGCGTACAAAACAGCAGCTGGCACCGCATTCAACAAACTCCAACAAAATGTCAGTGAGGATCAACACTCTCGCCTTGAAGTTGGAACACAACGGCCAAGGTCATCCGAACCTTCACCCGGTACGTGAAGGAATGGAACACCTAAAAATAACGCAAATAAACTAAACTCTGCTGTAAGTCATCTCTGTTTACTGCTGTGATCAAATAAAAAAACAGACTGGGTGCCAGAGAAGACTGGACGGGTCCCATATTATGCTTATTTTCAGGTCCATACTTTGGGTGTCTGCTAGAAACATGCTTTAATGTAAAAACAACATGTTATTTTTCTTATACTGTCCATTCTTGCAGCACCTCTATTCGCCCTCTGTCTGAAACACTGTGTTTAGTTTTACAATATCTATATGACGCCTCGACCTTTTTTAGAATTGAAAAAGACACAGATGTCTCACCTTTCTGCAATATTGGACCTGTACAGAGTTAAAGGGTCACAAGGTTTTTACTGTCTTCTTGGAGAGGGCAGTGACCAGAACAGTGACCTTTTCAGTTTTTATGGCACACTGGTTAACAAGCAGTTTCTTATTTGTACATTCAGCACTTAGAAAGCAACATTATGATTCATTTAGATTCCATTTTCGGTCCAACCTGATGAATGTAAGCACAATATTCACTCTCATTTAGCTCTGTTTTTTGGTCTTTACCAACTCCTGAGGTGTATTTAGTCGCTAATTGCTCCATTATGTTCACCAGCTAATTGCTAACTGTGTCTGTCTGCATGTAGTGTACAATGTGTTTTAAGGGCTTTTCCACAGAAAACAGCTGCTGTGGATAAAAACAACGATACGAGAGCAGAGAAAACAAACCAGAACAATGAATTTGAGGGCAGGCAATTAAACAATGAGCCGAAACTCGAAATAAAGCATCATGAACCCGAGGGGCGCCACAGATTCAGGTGATAATTCTCTGCAGGTTCATCACAATGAGAGACCCCCCTTTACTTTGTAATTAAAATATCAATTATAGCCGCTGTAATTACTTGTAGACTAAAAAAAGTAAATTAATGAATACATAGAGCATATGATTAAGTAGTTCTCCACTACAATCCTTTGAAACGACTTAAAAGGAGCGACATTAATGTCTTAACGTCCAGAATCTAGATCAGTAGCAGAACACAGGGATAAAATAGACTAACAAACATTAGTTACACCTCCTCCATTATCCACACAGGTAGCGCGATGTTATAATGACACACACCTATTGATGCTCGTGGCTCTGTACAGAGACCGAAGCCCTAAATCAGCTGAAATGTTACAAAAGAGAATGGTAGGCCTATTGTCTGGGTGTCAAATAATCTACCTTCAAAATGAGCAGTTCTTTGTGCATTTTTGGGGAAAGTAGGGTAATAAGACCGGATTTTTCGTTTGATTTTCACCACGTTCGTTCATCTGAGAGGAACACTTAAACTAAGTTCATAAACGAACCTTTTTAGTTAGAAAGCAGCTAGTGTTGTTCACAGCAGCCTGACTGACTCAAAGAGACGTGTCTATGACAGCTTGTTGTGAGCATTACAACGCATGTATACCTCCCAGCAGAGGTACAAAAACACTGTCTGGAAAAGTTTGAAAGGAGCATTTAAAATGATGAGTTTAGTTAAACAAAGATAACAAAGCCGGTGTGTATTCGGGAAGACACGGAGGGAAAACTGGAGTTATTCGACAGGAAAAATGGCTCCTGCTACATTATTAATGCACAGCAGTTGTGCACTGCAAAAAATGTATTAAGAAGAATAAGATCATAAAGAGAACATACACTTTTTTCCACTCTGCCCACGTCTACCCTCAGATAGAAATTGAAGAACTCAGCCATAGCCTGCTTTCTGTCAGCAATGAGAATAGTTAGCCGTGCTCACATGAGTGTGGCTAATTCAATATGACATCTTTCTAATAGGTAGTGTGGCCACTGGGAGGATGGGACCGAATGCAGAGAGAGCGCAGATATCACAGGTGAGGAGCAAGTAAATGTAAATATAGTTATAAAGAGGACTTGTATGAAGGTATCTGATGGTGTCTAGAGTTGATAAAAACAAGCCCATCAGAAAACAATCTGCAGCATCAATGTGTGGAAATGGACTACTGCAGCAACACCAACATTATCTGGTATCTAAGTCAGAATCATGATGGAAATGTCTGATTTGTTTTTATAACATGCATTCATGTAATAAGTATGTAGCGTCAAGGTTGAGGGGAATTGTAACGACATTGCTTGATGCTAAAAATTAAGCCTTGACAAAGCCTTTTCTTTTTTTTTGTTACTTGAGCCTGACTCTGTATTCAAGGAGAAACCTGCATTGGTACACACAGAAATGCTTTCTCACAGTTACTGAACATGATGAAAATGGCTGGTAAACTTCTAAAAACCCCTTTTCTCTTCTGAATTGAACTATTCAAATAGTGCAACTCTGGGGCCGTTGCTTCTGTGTGCACCGACACAGGTCATGCAAGGTCAAACTGTTTTGCTCTTGCAGAATCACAAGGAATTTTGAACTCTCCTTAAACTGAAACCACAGTTTAGGTGTTAACCTCAGACTGCCGGGGGGCAGGAAAGTATTTTTTGAGTGCATCTGTGGTCATTGTCAGAGTTTCTCCACTGTTGTCAGAGGGGCAGCCTCAGGTGACTGTAATGGATTATGAGTAAAGCTCCGTGGAAACAAAGCTAGTTAGTGAGCGCTGCCTATAACCCTGTTTTCCCCTGGTTAGGACACAACACCACTCCAGTCTTACAGCTGTTGGGATAAAACAACTCGGGTGACAAAGCCTATATAACACCGTAACATTGGCATAGCATCTGTAGCACTATTAAATTACCTTTATCCAACAGTGAACATCTGAATTTAGCAATGCATAAACATGTTGGTACTGCAGGGCATATTTGTAGTGGTTTTTAAATAGCTCAAAAATATTGACATTTAATGCATTTTTAATCAAATTTGATTTTAAACTTGTTTATAAAGCATTTGATTGTTTGAACACAGTGAAATAATATAATATACTAACTATAAATGTACCATTCTTTAATGATGGTTATTCTAAAGTGTTACCCTCTTAACAAGTGTCTTCTGTGCTTCTTATAATCTAACAATAAACCTGCTCATGATGCTGTTATTAACACTTATATAGCCCTATTACTGTTGATAAGCATATTTTCACCTGTTAGCTTATGTTTATTACAAAGACCTTCATATCAAGCATTACCCAGTCTCAAGATGTCGATGGAATCAGCTGAATACAGAGTCAAGAAAGAAACTTTTAGTCAGCGCTGACTGTAGACTGATTGTAGGACATGATGTCAAAGATCTGAGTAAAAATGATAAATTTTTTCTGATTTAATTGGCATTTTATGTGATTTTATGTGATTTAACAGTCAGTGCAAGGGTTAATATCAACAGTTATGAGTGTATACATCAAAGCCAGAGTGATACAAGTAACAATTGACCCTAAAATAGTAATTCAGTGAAGCAAGATCAGAAAATCAGAAAAGCCTTTGTTTGTTTGTTTGTTTGTTTGATTGTTTAAATGGAGGGTTGGCAAAACGCACATTTCTTCTCCACTAACAACTAACCGAACAAATATTCTTTACTACAGCGAAGCATCACCTCACAGACAGCCTCCCTTTCATGAGGCTGGGACTTAGCAGCAGTTATTTAAATCGAAGTCCTGGCGCTTCTGTCATCCAGCGTGACTAACAGGATTTGACATGGCGACGAGTGGACGGGTCCCAGGTTCACAAAACACATTCTGTCTGTCTGACCCCCCTCCACACACACACACACACACACACACACACACACACACACACACACACACACACACACACACACACACACACACACAGGATATTTAGTCATGTGTTTGTCACTGCTGGTTATTTAGCACCAAACCTGTGTGTACAATCCACTTTCACACTTGACTGAGCAGAGCTTCACCTTATATAAAGGCTCACATATTAACAGCCAGAGCAGGAGAGGGGTTCATAATAAAGGTGAGCTGCACCCTATTCGACAAATACACTTCCTACCTTTGACTTTCTCCCCTCACTATCTGCTCTGTAGTGAGGAGGCGACAGCTTGCACTAATTTAAGGTAATCGGATGACTCTCTCTCTCTCTCTCTCTCTCTCTCTCTCTCTCTCTCTCTCTCTGTCTGTCTGCGTGTGTGTGTGTGTGTCTGCTTTGCTTCTGACGGGACCATATTCACTGCACTTGTTGAAAACACACCACACGATGACAGATCAAGAGATCAATAACTGCACATGTACATGGATTCAGCCCATCACGCTGCAACCTACAAAAAAGGCAACTTCTCTCAGATTATCCTGCGTTAAAAAAAAGAAAAGAAGAAGAAAAAAGAATATATCAACTGTGAGATGTGCCAGGCGGCTGGTGCAAATCACAAAATCCATGTGCGATCAACCTTTATCATTGTGTCTTGACAAACTGCAGGAGAAGATCTGGGATCAATTAAAAGCAGCGTGTTGCATATAAATGTGCTGACTTGTCTCGAATTAATTCAAGGCGACGTCTATTTACTGAAGCAGCAGCAGCAATAATCCTCCTCAGCCGGTTTCAGCACCGCGGACAGCGAATTTCCTTCCCTCTCCCCCCGCCGTCTACAACCTGGAGCATGAGGAAGGAGAGGCTCCCTGCTCCAAGTGTCCAAAACTACTGGAGTCGATGCTGTCATGTAGGAAGCGAGGAGAGTTTTTCAAAAGCATGTGTCAGCAGCTGTGGACTATATCCTCATGTCGGTCTGTTCTCCTTTTACGCAAACTTAATTCCTTCCAAAAATAAATAAATAAATAATAAAAAGGAATATACCCCCCCTGCTGCAGAGGGGTATGAACTATGTAGCCCATGAATGCATGAGGAAGACAAGGAAATATCACCACACATGCGTAAAATAAGTCCGAGTGGACATGTTCCAGTGAATAATACAGGTTCAGGAGGGATGTGGTGCACGACTTACCGCGTTATCCTCGTTGAAGCCATATGTTTAACGCTCAAATCTACTTTTCCACACACTGTTGCCGTCTCTGGGCCGAGCGAAGACACAGCCCGAAGACACAATCCAGGAAATAACATCCACACAACTCATCCACCAACACCGAGCCCACTTTTTTGGGGGGGAGGGGGGTGGCAGGTGGGGGGTTGAGGAGGAGGAGGAGGAGGAGGAGGAGGGGGACAGAAATGCCGCCGTCCTCGCCTTCAAGACGCAAAAAAGAAAAAAATGAAAAGAAAAAAAATGAGTTATTTGTTTTTCAAGTCACACTCGCGAAATGTGAGACAGTTGTGGCCCCTGCGCGGAGGAGAAAAAAAATAGTCCCTCGCTCCTCAAGTCAGTCGTCTTTTTTAGTTTCAGTCTCCAGTGTGGGACTTGGAAGGTAACTGCGAGCTCCCTGTGAGAGAGGAGAGAGGTAACAGTATATCTGCTCTAGTGTTCCCCCTTGCTCTCTCAACCAGAGAGAGAGAGAGAGACTGGAAGGGAGGGGAGGGAGGGGGGAGAGACAGAGAGACTATAGCGACAAGAGAGAGAGAGAGAGAGACGATGCGGAGTCAGAAAGGGAGGCTTTTGTCGTAAGGTAGCCGTGCATTTACCGCAGGAGCAGCAGCAGCAGCAGCAGTGATCATCGGTACACACCGCCGTAATCTAATTATGTCCACGGCAAAAGGCGCACGGATTACCGGCCGGGTGCTCTGCTCCGCTCCGCTCTGCTCCCTGCGCCCCATGGCGGACAGGGAGGCACGTAGGAGCACTGTTGGGCTCTCTTACCAAATGTTTAACTCGTCAGTGTCCACTCAGTGAAAAAACCAAAAAGTTATCAGAAGATCAGATATCTCCATCTGATCCATCATCATCTCCATCATCACACTCTATCTGTCCTTAAATTAAGCCCTGGCATCCTCTCTTCTCTGCACTTTCTTTACATGGCCTGTCTCACTGTGTCTTTGGTAAATGACACGGTGCAATTAACACCCGGATTTCATGCTCCTCTGGAGCTTTAAAGCAGCTTCATTTATTTATTCAGGATGAACTGTTTCTGTGTGCTTATTACACCGAGTTGTTGTAACGTTTATTTCCAAAGAGAAGTCACCCGTCGGACTCTTCTGGAGCCATGTCTGAAGTGTCTTGGTCGCTTCCCTTCCTGTTTTCTTTACTGTTTCTCTACCTGAACATCCAACTATGGCACTGCAGGTAACTTAAAGGATACGTTCACCCCCAAAACAAGTCCCCATCTACTTCACTTGGTTAGGAGAATGCTGCAACGCTGTTTTGCTGTGAAACCCCAGGAAAGTTTTGTGGACTACGTAACTTCCCCTGACTCCACATCGGCATGAGAGTGAGTATAATGACTGTATTTTCATTTCTGTGTGAACTTAACCTTTAATAGCAGTAATCCTACAACACAAGGGGTTAGTACACTTACATGAGGGTAACCTCCGCCCATAGATGAAGGGCTGGAGCCCTGTCATGTTGGGCAAGAGTAAGGATCAATGGTGAGGGAAGTACTCTGATCCTTTTTTTCAATTAAAACTAAATGTAAAAACAGTACTTGAGTAAAAGTACACAAGTATTACCAGCTAAAAAGTACAATATTTCCCTCAGAGCCCAGAGTCAGGGTATTCCTCTTCCTTGTTGAAACCTGCAATGCGACCTGACCACTGACAGTTTGGTTAGATATTCAGCTGCTGTATGCTAGTCATGGCTAATGTAGCATCGAGCCAGCGGCCTCAGCTTTACATTCCAGATTCCCATATTGTGTTTCAAAATTGTAGTTCTCAGCACCAACGACCACAGACACAAGTGACATCACTTGAGGCAATTTATCAGGCTTCTTCTGGAGAACCAAAAGGCTGTTTTATCAGCCCAGTCGCCTGGAAAAAATGTTGGCAGATACGTTCACATACTGTCATCTCTACAGCATGTGTCATATCACATTAAATGTGATGAGCTGACTTTCATATCTGGAGGTGGAGGTGGAGGTGGAGGCGAGAAGTCTGCCAATCCAGTGACCACAGTTGTTCAACATTTGTAAATATGAAACCACTGGATATTTGATATGGGGGTTTTTTAGACCTTGTGATAATTTCCAGCTGTGTTTGTGATGACCAAAGCAGATGTTTTAAACCAAAACATAATCTTTTCCTGAGCCTTAACAAGTAGTTTTTGTGCCTAAACCTAAAAGTTTGAACATTTGTGTGCTTGTCAGAAATATCCAGTACATTGCCAACATTTATTCCGGCGATGGGGTTGTTTTTTTCACAGTACTACTTGACCTCGATGCATTTCCCCTTCAAGTAGTTCTCATACTTTCCAAAGCTCTGCAGCATACAAAACATAAAACTATTCATAAATTGAAACCTAACCTGCACGTGTTTGTACAAAGAGCTCACTACCTTATTGCTGCAAGGAGACCAGCAGATCTAACAACGACGCCACATGCTGCACGCCCAGCATAGATATGATAGGACATCTATTATAAAAATGTTTTGACAGATAACTCTGAACAAAAAGTCCCCCGTGACTTACAAAATATGTTGTTCCTCCACATAGTCCTGACGCTGTAATCAGCCTATTGGCACAAAGGGAGATGCAGAATGCACGCTGGCTGGAGAAGCGTCACAGCCAGCGCCTTTTAAAATAATTACTTTGAATATGTAGATTCGAGGAGCCACACTGAACTCCTGCAAAGACTCTGTACAAAGTTGATTATGCATTGTCAGTGTGGGCTGATGAATCTCTGAGGTCTCTGGAGAAAACTTTGGTGTAATCCTGCTCTGGAGCTCTGTATATTATAAAGATTTTTCTCAGCCTGCTGATCTGTTCACTGTTTGTTTTGTAAAGAGATTACTTTCTAGGCAGTTGCAAAGGCTTATTTATTTTGTGAGCCTTTTGTTCTTCCCCCATACTAGATATTGGCACTTAAAAAAGAAAATTTAGCAACATAGCAGTGAAAAA
Source organism: Pagrus major (assembly GCF_040436345.1). NCBI lineage: Eukaryota > Metazoa > Chordata > Actinopteri > Spariformes > Sparidae > Pagrus > Pagrus major. The sequence goes on along the minus strand of NC_133234.1, from coordinate 15,062,848 downwards.
TAAGGCTACTGGAAGACAATGACAGCAAACATGGACTTAATTTACATTGGTGTTGACTCTGTTAGCCCGTCTGGACAGAAAAAGGACACTTAATTGAAGGAGAAGGATCTAAAATTGAGGAACCCTTTACCCAACTTGCTTTGAGTCAAGTCATCCAGCTTTACTTCCACATATATGTTTCTATATGGCACAGAAGTAGACCCAAAATAAACTTTAGTTGTAGATTCATTGATAAAGAAAGCAGTTACTGTGAGCAAACTATTTGCTTTTTCCTTTGTGCTACTGTTAATAAATGCAATGAACCATGAAATTGACAAATTGTTTAAGACAAATCTAGCTTGCTTAATTCCCAGCAGCTAAGTTTATTGAAAAAAGACTTCAAATTGATTGCAATTTGTTAATCCTGTTAACAAACAGCTTTAATGTAATCCTCAAATCTTAATTCCCTAATAAAGTCAGCAGACGAGGATGTTTTAGGTAAGATGAAGCTCTGTGCCTGTGCTAACGATAGAAATCGAGTTTCGCTTTTACCCTATAGCGCACCATAAAACAGTTAACAGAGTGCTTCATCACCAGTCATCAAAAGGCTTGGCACTAAATGGTTTTGGTGTAAGGAAGTTACATTTTGGATCCCAGGAGTTATTTTAAATGTGCTATAAGTGATGTTGCAGTAGGTAGTGCTTCAGAGGTGAACTCACTATAGTGTATCTAATATCGACATGTTGGTGTTGCCCCAAGAACATCTTAATTAATGTTGCTATAGGAACATCAATTAAACTCAGGAAAAATACCAAGTTGTTTTGGTTGAGTAGGTGCTTATTATTTTCTGTTTCTTTTCAGTTTTCTCTCGCTGTTTGGTTATATTAAGGAAACAAAAATACTTGGTCAGGTTTTTTTGCTAGGGATGCTCAAACTTTTCCTCTAAAAGGGCCACAACTGAAATTTAATGATTGACCATGGGCAGAAAGCAAACAGCTATTGTGCTGTTTTGTTAAGTTGTGTAATGGCATTAAACTGAAGCCCACGGAGGCAAGTGAAAAAAAAAAAAAAATCTGGTGATCCATTTTCTAAGTCTTATCTAAATTGTTTTCTCTCCTGCGTTAATGACTTAAGAACAGATGGAAAAAAAAAAAAAGTTGTGTTCTGTTAATTGACTGACTTCCTACACGAATTGTCATTTTGCCTCCCATGCCCAGATTATGAAAAGGCATTCCACGTTTATTTTATCTATTTAAAGAGCTTTTCACCTCACAAAAAATAGCATAAACAGTGATTCATATTATATATATATGTATGTGTGCGTGTGTGTTTGTTTTTTGCTACAAACCATCAAATCAAGCCCACTTCGACCCGTAACTCCAAATTTGGGCAGCCCTGATTAGGGGAAAAATATGTTTTTTGGTTAAAATAGACCCTTACACAATGTTAAACACATGTTCTCCTCTCATGTGCACATTTTTCCTGTCTATTTCCTTGAGTTGCAAAGCCATGACATACAAAAATGTGATTAGTCAGTTTTAATAATGGTCCTGGGGAAACATTCATCATGGAACAGCACCATGGAGGCGATATCAGATCACGCCAATGATGACTGGTGCCAACTACACTTTACCTACACTTTAGAGAGAGAGATTTTTACCATTAAATACGGTGGCCCTGAGGGTCAAAACACAGCAACACCAGAGAACAAAACGTGTTTTGACCAGCAGACTGACTCACAATACCCAGAGTCATGGAGCAGACGACTACAATAGCTATAATAATGCAGCTCAGTCATGAGTGTCCTTAATCAACGATTTATCCTTTGTTAATTAAATATTTGATAGGAAGAGTGACAGCTGTAAGACAGCCATCTGCTCAATGATGTTAGAGTGAATCTCATAATTACTTTCTTTATTTCTTAATTTGATTGCAAAGTTCACATTTGATGGATGAAGGCAGAGAGCCAAGCCAGTTCACTCTCCTGTATGACTGCAAACCTACCTGTCTGTCCATCTGCTCTGTGGGATTACAGCACAGTTACTGTATGTGATCAAGCAACAACTATAACAGCTACATCTACTGTGCTTTCAGTAAAAGGATTTCTAAATGAAATATTGTTCATCCATTGATCCAGACGATCATAACAGTTACAGAGTTACTCAAATTACAAATGTGATTACATAATGAAAGGATTGAAATGACTACCAGTAAAAGGGGTTTGCAGGCAGAGGGCCAGGCCAATTATAGCCCCTATACCACTGTGATCTTACTTGTGTGTCCATCTGCTCTGCTCTGCTCTGTGGGATTACACCAAATCCTATTGAGCTCAGGGAATGGCAGCCAAGATCAGTAGGCCTGAACTTATCAAGACAAACCACCAGTACAAGCGAGGTTTGTCTCCTCCAACAAAGCACCAGATGGATCAAAAGGAATGATCACCCAGTGATTAATAATGCTAATCAGAGACGCTACAATTAGTGGATGGCACACTGAATGTCTGATCGCGCTATTATGGAAATAAAAAGCGGTGCAGTGTGAGGCACAAAGCCCGAGAGTCTGGTGGTTCAGGATACCATCGCATCACAGTTGATTTTATAATATTATTGATCCATAAGGGGGAAATTCTCTTTCCCCTTGCTTGTCTCCACAGGAAGAAGAGGCACCGCAGTGCAGAACTCAGTTACACAGGCAGGTAGAAAGTTGTAACGTTTTCATAAAAACTGAAACTTAATCATGTGCTGCTTTTATCCACATATATCGGATCGAGGTCCTCTGTCTCCTCTACTGTCACCTCCTTCCTCTCCTTACACTAACACCAATCTTTTGTGTATTTATTTTACTTAATTTACGTCCAGTAAATGTGCCTTGTGACATGACAGTAATTTAATAAGTGGATGTGCCTTCCTTTGTACTCTTACTAAGATAAACACTTATAATCTTTAGTGTGAGATACAGGGCACAGGGTTACTAAGTCTGTCTCATCCACTGCGTGGGAGACAATCCCATAAGGTCCAATAGAGAAGGGCAGGGGAACTGCTTTGCACAGCACTTTAACAGAGGTGGAGCGGTTAACGAGGCGTTCATTTGCAAAACCAACAAGACTGTCCTCATTCTTAAAGGTGCGATAATTAAGAATTGTCCACCTGTCGAAGGTCACTCCAAGCAAACAGTGGGCAGCAAATCACCAGAGTGACTGCTAATTGCTTCTGTAGTTATATAAGGATGTATCCACTGGCTGCCGTAAGCTAGTTTGCTAACTTAGCTGTACAGCTCTAGATGACTCATGTCTGCCTGGACACACATACCGTAAAAATTGTTTGTTCTTCTTCATGGTCCAATCTTCACCCAACTACACCACTTGCCAATTTGGAGCCATAGTCAATGCACCGCCTACTGGCATCAGGAAAAAGGCATCGTTTGACAATCATTGTTTCATTTACATAACCATTTCATGGTGCCGTCAACTCATGATATATTTGAAACGGACGTGTAATTAGTGAGTGTTCTCAAAAGCCAGATAGTGGACTGTGGACAGATAGTGGAAATCGCATTGACATCTTTCATACAGTCCCTGAAACACATGAAAATTCAGAGGTGTGTCGAACAGTCAATGTCCGTCTGCTGGGCTGCGCTGCATCACACCCAGATTAATTTAAATTAGATTTTAGTCTATTTTTTTTACCACAAATATAACATACATGTTACATAAATTGCACCTTTAAAGTCTTTTCACTTGCAAACTGGTTTGAAAACACGGATGAAGCACCATCGAGTGCCAGTGTATTCCACAGTTTGGCCTCAGGGGGCAGTATCGAGCCTACTATGGTGCACCACAAAGAGGCGAAGAAGGTGGCCTACTAGAAAATGCCCCTGGACAAGTGACAAAAGGTTCAGGAGTTTTATAAAACTGTACTTTTCCAAGTTGCAAATAAATGGCTTTAAGGATGACGACTTAATAGTTGGCTTACTGCTACTGTGAACTTAATGGGAATATCTGGGACTGTCTCAGATATTGGGTGAAGGGTAAATCCATTTACAATGACAACATCTGCTATTACTGCCAAAGCAATACTCTGACCTAAAGTAATTAAGGAGACATCACAAATTGGCATAGATTGTGCACAGCTCAGGACAGGAAGGCTCATGATTAAACCCTCCAAAAACATCATTGATACCCATCTACAGAGCACGAAATCAGTGAGGAGCCCAAAAGACACTAAGAAAAAACACCTACCCCAGCCACAGCCTATTCACCCTGCTGCTGTCTGGCAAGCAATACAGAAGTATCCTTTGCTGGACTGCCGGACAAGGGAGCAGCTCCTTTCCTTAGGCTCTGAGACACCTCAGCTCCACCACATTCTTCACACACTACTGTAAATAAATAAATCTCATGTTACACATGGTCTGTATTGCACAATGGTCTGTATATTGCACAGCATCTATCAAGTCTTCTTACCTTTGCACTGCACTCATTCACACTACTTAAGATATATGTACTATAAATTGTATATATCTTCCAAATAATTAATTTAATTTCCTTCATTATTCCCTTTTTTGGAACTACATTTGTATATTTTGTTGTACTTTATTGTCGATTTTGTGTTTTTTCCATTCAGATTTAATATATTTTGAATATTGTTTATACATTTTATGATTGTGTAGTGTGGAGGGGTCTACAATTTGATTTCACTGTTCATTCCTTTATTGAATAATGACAAAAAAGATTAACCTTGAACCTTTTCAGTACATTTTCAAAACAAGGGTCTGTCATTTTTGCTGAAAATGTCACTGCATAGCTTTTTATAATATATGTTCTGTTCAATGAGGGAAACAGCACAGGACCAATCCTTTATAAAATCAAAGAAAACTAAGCTAACACTGAGACAATTACAAAGACAGAAAGCGAGATATAAAAATAGATAAAAGAACGCAAACATGAAAGAGAAAATTATATTTACTGTCTTTCGTGGTTGAATCCATCCGGTGCTGGAGCCCTTCCTAGTTCATTTGGTAGAGCAGATGTTAATAGCTTAACAGGGCTAGGCAGTAAGTGTTTAATTAGGTCCTGGGAAAATGATTTATTCAACACATCTGGGCCCATAAAATAACACTCTCTGGACTCTGTCCTTTATGAGTCTCAAGCTGGACTCTCTCCCAAGCCTGGAAATACAACTGCCTGCCTGGTGTAGTTTGAGCTTCCACTGTTGAGAGACAGAATCTCTTATAGACACTGTCTCTGTCCTGTAGCGTCATTTCTCCTGAACTGGAACAACTGAACCTAGTGGGAGGAGAGGCTCAGTAGGGGGTGTGTCAGTGCCGATCAAGCAGTGCGGTACAGTTTTAGTGTCAAGGATTACTGGGATTTGTGCATGCTGCCTGCCTGCTCAGACCACATCAAAGCCACATAGTGCTAGGTGCAGTTCTGCTCTGTCCTTTCATGGAAGATGATTGTTTTGACTTTGATATTTCCCTCAGGAAGGCGTAAAGATGACACATTTCTGACAACATGCATGTGTGGCTGCGGTGTGTGACCATACAGGGATTGAACATTTGGCCACAATGATGCAGGAGAGTGTTTTCTTCATGGTGGCCACATGCTGCATGTCTCTTTGTCTGATATCACTGAACTGCTTCTCCTATTGGTCAGGAAGACTACATGTTTAAAGATCCCATATTATTCTCATTTTCATGCCTTCATTTCGAGTGTCTACAAGAAAATGTTTACATGCTTAAATGGTCAAAAACACTTTTTTTTCAACTACTGTCCATTCCTGCAGCACTTCTATTCACTCTCTGCCTGAACACTCCATTTTAGTGCCTGTCTCTTTAAGGAACCCCTCCTAGTCTGCTCTGATTGGCCAGCTCTTACAGGTCTGAGTAGGCACCGCCCACTATGTTTCTACATTTTTATTTAGCGAAGCAAGACATAACAACTGGGATAAGACAAGACACAACTTTGTACACACTGAGGAAGAACAAACAAAAATTTAAAACAGACAATGGCAACAACAAAACAAAACAAAACAAATAGCGGGACATTGCCCCTATGTATGTTTGAAAAATTGTTGGGCAGTTTGCTTTTGTAGGATTCCTACACCCTATATTGTAAAAGTTGACTTTCCTTTAAAAAGTCAGGAAACCGATTATCTCAGAATTACAAAGTACAGAAGACCATTAAATTTAAGTTGTACGAGCTAAAAAGTTTAAAGTTTATCTACTTTGATTGGCAATTTTGAGGTCATCGGTTTCCTCGATTTCTTTTAAGTAAAGTCAGTGGTTTAGAAACAACAGAGAGAGCTGGAAGGGGAAAATGTTAAATGATATATAGCAGGGTTTCAAAATAAGATGGAAAACGGACAAAGGGAATTAAAAAACAATCTGAGATGGGATTCTTATTTTTTCTAAAAAGTCAGGAAACTGATTACCTATAAATTACAAAAAATTTAAAGTTTCAACTCGTACAACTTAACTTTAATAGTTGACTGTACAATTTACAGTGTTACATTTCCTGACATGGTGGTGATGTGGTGAGGGCAGTGACTGTACAGCTGTGACATCACAAATCATACAGCTTCTGACAGCTCGTTTAAAGGCACAGTTTCTGAATAAGGGCTGTGAGGATTTCTGCGTGGAATGAGCGTTGATACTTTCACACTATTTATATAAGCACCTTAACCTGCTTAAAAAAAAACACATGGAAATATTACATTATAGGCCCTTTAATGTAATTTAAGATGCCATGTATTTGTTTATAGCTATTTCTGCACCAGGAATCCGTATTTTGGCAGACCTGTTCTGGGCTCTTCCTTCCACCATAAAATTGTCACACTGTCACGCTGCCATGGCACACACTGTGTTGTTTTGAAAGGAGAGGAGAACAGGCAACTTTATTGGCTGTGGCTTATACCAGCTGCTTCACACCTACTAATATTGTGTTTCTAACCTCAATAGTACAGTTGCACCCTGAGGTCTAGCCAAAAAAATTCCCCACCAGGCAGCCCCCAGAAGCTGTGAGCTCACGCCGTCCTGCCTTTGCGGTTGGTTTGCATCATGTGACACTACTGTTGAGTCAGGTGTCATAACACAATTCTAATGGGGATTCAGTTGACAAACACATTATTTGTCTTTGGCTGCATATTTGCATTTTTGCATCTCACCACTCTGCACCCTCAGGAAAACTTTTTTTTTAAGTCAGTCTGCACACTCTGTACTCTGTCTGTTGAGTCATCTTCATCATGCATGGCTGTGATTGACACAGCTGTTTATTAAAAGTTAGGAGATTAAGAGAATGTGACCAAGATAATGATTAATTACTTCACCCCCTCCAATTTATATTGCATCGCAGTTAAACATTATCATAGCTGATATGAATTATGGAAAAATCTACAAAAGTAAGACATGGGATGTAAAAATACAGGGTTTTGGTTGCATTCTGTTTTCAGGCTCAACTGTTGAACATCTTTGCTGACCCATTGACCCATTGGCTGCAATGTGATGGGTCTAGGGTAATATAACTTTATTGGTACTTGTATAGGTTGTTTTTAGGTTTTTGTGCCCCTATGATGACCTTCCAGTGGAGAAAATGTGATAAAGGGCCCCCTAGGGTGCCTGGACAAAACATGGTGACATGCCCTCTCTTCGCTATAAATGTATCATGTCTTTCTGCCCGCGGGTGCCCCACCGCATACAGCTGGTGCCCTTTTTATTTTTTCCGCCCCTGCCCCTAAAAATCTTGAGTCTACCACTGTTGTTCAGTATAACAATTTAGTATAATCCATGTAATGAGCAACAAGTGATAAATTGCTTGGGTCTGCAAAATATCTCAACATTTCAGTGATGAATTTAGGTTACCTATGAGCTGTGTCAGAAATAAAAGGACTGAAAAACACAAAAAGAGCAGAATCTCCGCTCCAGTGTCCATATGCTGTTTTCTTGATTCCCAGGGATTTAAACTTAATTGCACTGCAATTAACTTTAATTAGGTTTTGCTTAGACTGTAATCGGGTTGCACATTAGGAATCCAGCGCACTACTGTTAAATTCATTTTAGAAAGGAAAATGAGAACATCTCACAATCAAATGGTACGCTCTGCTCTCTGGCACTTTCAGCTGAACACTGAGTGCTAAACGCTCCATTCACATTCTGTTCTTCTCTAATATGACACATACTGAGTGACAGCATAAAATTCCTCTAGTTTTTTCTTTGTAAAGTGAAACCAGTGTAAGAAAATTCAAATATACGGTATCAGTGCAATATACATTACTAGTTCACTGTAAATATAATGTTATATTAAAAGTGCTTTTTATAGTGAAACAAGACGTCTCCTCCAGAACTGGAAAAAGATTGAAATGAAACAATAAAAATGAAGTGAGGCTTTGATCACTGACATTATTTGTGAAGAGGTTTCTCAGTGATTGGATGAGACGCCCCGAGGCTGTTGATACTCAAGAGTGATTTACACGAGGTCAACTTGGTCTCTTTTCAAGATAAAAACAAAAGATGACTCATTCTTTATAAGCTAAGTTTTACTTTACTTACCAAGAGCTGACACTCTTCTCTTCTCCTCTGGAGAAAATTCAGCCCAAACAATACAGATTTAACAACACTACTCTAGATGTTAGCCTCGGGCACACTGTTAGAAATGTGCGCGAAGGCTGCATCCATTTTTGGGACACTTTTCAGCCATATTGCAGGATACAATTGGGTCTTTACAAGGCGCAACAGTGTGGCTGGTAGTGTTTTCATCTTGTGAGTCTGTGTATGTGTGTTTGTGTGTGTATGTGTGTGTCAGCATGAAAAATGTGGTCCTTGAGACACCTCTTGTGTGGTTTTGATTACTTTATCAGGTGTATCGATGTCTTTCTGTCTGAGGAAAGATTTTGTCAACCAAGAAACATGCGGGGATGAAACTGTACAGGTGTGTACCTGTAGGTCAGAGCAAAAATACAGGCAGAGTTTGAAGATGGGTGTGGTCCAATCAAGGTCACTTGAAGTAGAGGAGTAGAAAGTAGAAAAGGGGCAGTTACCCAACACTTTACATCCTCTGCCTGCATTGACAAAAGTTATCTCATGACACTTTTCTATTGGAGCATGTCTAGACCACTTTGTTTAATTGATTAATTTACAGAGACCCAACATTTTCCCTGCATGAGCAAGCACTTGGCGACAGTGGTGAGAAAAAACAGCCTTTTCACAGGCAGAAACCTCTGAGCAGACCTGGACTCATGGTGGGAGGCCATCTGCCTCGACGCTCTGCACCTCCAGAGTAAAGATATCCCAAACAAAACAGATTTCACAACTCTAATGCAGGTGTTAGCCTCACACTCACTGTTAAAGAGGGAGCAAAGGGTGTGTTGGCCTTTGAGGCTTTTCAGCTTGGATATTGCAGGGCTATTAATACTGTATTTATTTGGGTCTTAACTGAGAGCTGGAGGGAAGTAAGCCCAAACAGTCCAGATTTCACAACACCAGCATGACTAACTGTTTGAGTGTGAGCATGAGGCTGTATTGACCTTTGGGATGTCATTCTCAGCCTGTCTACTGCAAGGCTGTGAATACTGTATGATAATGAAATGACATACACTTGAAATCACCATTAAACAGACAAATTACAGCTGGATATTTCAAATTATTAAGAGCTTTAAAAATGGGTTCATAATCCTGCCACATTAAAATATGTATTGCACTTCACAAAAAGAGAAAGTACATCTGTAATCTTATGGATAAAAGTGACATCCATGCATTGAGCTTATCAGCAGTCAAAATCTCTAAAACACTTGCAAGTGTTTCCTCAAGCACTGTAAAGTCAGCGCGGCCATCCTGCTGAGAGCAGCTGCCGTTCTGACTGAAAGATACTCCACCATACTGGTTCCACTGCACAGTTTGAAATACACGGTCTAAATGCCGGTTCAAAAGAACCATGTTCTTTGAGGTTTCAGGAAACTGAGGTCTAAATAATGTCGGAGAGAATTACTCCACACGAGGATCAATCTCAGTGTTTAGTCCTACAAGGTCTAAACTGAGTTTCAAACAATTTCATTAGTATTGGTTTTGGTCAGCTTTCGTGTCACATGGCCCAAATGCTGATTCAGGGGCATTTCCATCCCACCAATTAAAGATTTTGCAGGAGGAAACACTGATACACGATTCTGCACCAAACAGAGCCTGGAGGACAGCCAGCTAAATCAGCCTCAGAGCTGATTTATGGTCTACATTTCCTCTCTAACAAGACCAGACGGTAATAGCAGAGACCCAAAGCTGTTTACAATGTAAACTAAACCTATCACATTCATACTTGTGTTATTTGTGTGTGTGTGCATGTAGTTGCAAGCATGCTTGAATCCGTAAATTGGGTTCTGATTGCCTAACACTGATGCCAAACCCATCCTCTATTCACATTACTTAAGTAGTGTACAGTAAACACACATAGGTTTTATATTCCAGATTCAGTTCAGGTGACCTGTAATTGTACTCTTGTTCCCACATAATTAGAACTCCCAAAGTGCACACACAAATAAAACATAGAAGTTGTGCACTCAGAACAAAAGGGCCAGAGGGAAAAGTAAATTAAACTAAATCAGAAGGGCAGAATGGTTTGCTCACAGCAGAGGCAGGATTGTAATCTGGTGCTGTTAAACTTGTTAACATCAGTAGAAACTGTAAATAAAGAAGATAAACAAGCCATAAGTCTAAGTTAAGATGAATATTAGAATTCAGGGAGGAAAGACATTTAATTCCAAAGTAGTTTTGACAGCAAAATAAAGGTGAAGTAATGAAATGAATAACAGTGGTAACAGTCACTGGAGACTCTCCTTGGTGTCTTTGCCGCGGTTGTTGCAGTGACGCCAGACGTTTGCCAGGACTCGCTGTTCACGTGTCACAGCGCTGAAATCCATCGTCTTCAGCTGAGGCAGGGCACAAATCACACGGTTCCTGAACACACACAAACACACACAAGATCGGCTTTAAAACCAGGTGTTTAATGGACGTTTTGGATGTTTTCATATAATAAATCTACATTTGATGTTGAAAAAGGAAAATATCTTTTTGTCTGGACTGTACTTTTTATTCTCACTACATTTATTTGACAGTTCTAATTACACTTAATAATATCTAAATTCAAGAAAAAAAACCCAACCCTTATATATTTTCACCTCTTGCCTGGGTGAGGCTCCTTGTCATGCCTTAGATGTCATTAGCAGTCCACAGATGGTTTCATTTTGATCAGTTTAAGGCACAAAAAGTGTCCAATGTTTTAAATAAAGTAAGGACTTTAGAAACTGAATACAAATTTGTGTAGCTGAACTTTGTTTTTCTTCTGTCCTACCCCCATCATCATCTCACGACTCTCCAAGTTATTGAGCCTTTGGAGGGGGTTGACCCTCGTTTGGGAATCAATGGACTACCTAAATGTAAATACACTATATGGCTAAAAGACAGTGGACACCTAAGCATCACATCTTTATGAGATGGTTAGACATACCATTTAAAAAGCACGAGCATTAAAATGGAGTTGGACTCCGCTTTGAGACTGCAACAGCCGCCTCTCTTCTGGAAAGGCTTCACATGCTTTTGTGTCTGTGGGAATTTGTGCCCATTCAACCAAAAGAGCAGTTGTCTAACCATGTCTTTGTGGACATCGCTTTGTGCACAGGGGCACAGTCATGCTGGAACAGTAAAGGGCCCTCGCCAGTATGTTGCCACAAAGTTGGAAGCGCCTGACTGGCTAAAATGCCTCTGTAGTCTGTCGCGTTAAGACGACCCTTCACTGAAACTAGGGGACCTAGCTCAAACCCTTGAAATAAGCCCCACGGTTTTACCTCCTAAGCCAACCTTTAGAGGTAAACAGATGATTGGTGCTACGTGCTCCAGCACTCCCTGGCCCCACTCTGTGAGTTTGAGTGGTCCACTTCACAATAAAAGCACTTACAGTTGACCGGGGCAAAACTATAGGGCAAAAAAATTCACTTGTGACAAAGGTGGCATGCTAGGGTTGTGCCCCATTTAAAGTCACTGAGCTTTTTTCAACCAACTCTGAATTCTAAATGTTTGTCTGTAGAGATTTCATGGTGGCTATGTGCTGGATTTTATGCACCTGTTAGCAATGGGTGTGGCTAAAGACTTGAAGGAGTCTCCACCAACTTTTAGTCATCTAGTTTTCTACTTTCTGGTTCTCCTTTGCTCATTCACATTCAGCTCTTCTTATCACCCAGACACAGCCAAAACTACAGCCAAACATGTACCAAGCCAAGCAGAATGTGTGCGTTACTGAGTTTGCGAAGAAAATTGGTCTAAATTGAAAGAAAATGAAGTCCCCACCTGTAGCCATTTTGGGCTTCTATGTCATTTCCATGGAGCGTAATGGTGTGTAGATACTGGAGCTCTCCCAGCTGGTCTACCTCTGACAGGTTCCAGATGGCGTTGCCATGAAGGTACAACACACGCAGTTCAGTCAGCTCACACAAAACCTGGTCCAAACACACACACACACACAGACAGACTACCAGTTAAGTTAGAAATTGAGTTGCGATTACTTAATAAATTCGATTAATGTAGAAAATAATCAGCAGATGAATCCAGAATGAATGAGCTCCACCTCAACTAACTACAACCGTGAAATCCTGCGTTTACATCTAATGCATCAGTAATGATAATGAAATAATGAAATAGCCATTTTCTTGATTACTTACAAACTTAGTTACATACTTACCTAAATAATATTTTCAATGCAGCACAGATAAGGAAATAATGTACATTTTAAAAAGCTGCCGAGGACAATGACAATCCTGACAATGGTTTAGCAATGGGTCAAAAAGCAGAGAAAAAGAAAAAAACAGCTAAGAAACAACGGAAGCGAGCCTGCAAACATACGAGAGAGGAAAGAGTCTCACCGGGTCTATGCTCGTGATTTTGTTGAAGGACAGGTCGAGCCAGCCGAGCTTCGACGGCTGAGCCAGAAAGTGGCTCAGGGTGTACTGGAGGCCAACGAGGTCAGCGATGCTGTTGTTGCTTAGGCGCAAAGAGCAGCTCAGGTACTTCCCCTTCGAGTTAGTATGTAAAGGCCGCATGCCACTTCGGGGTACCTCTGACAGCGCACCTGCACAATATAAAGCAGTTACAGTGAAAACCAAGTACTGGCAATTGTTTCTCTCAATATTTGCATTCAGTTCACTACACTTCACAGAAGAGAAATGAGGAGCTATCGTCCCTTTCATCACATTACTTGACACATGAAATCAAGGACGAACTCATGGCTGATGGGTTTCATTAACTAGATATGCACGTGGGCTAAAAATAATCCTAACATAAATGTGAGCATAGTTAACAGTTATTAGAGAAGAGCTGTAGGAATATAATGGATACCACAATTAATACCATAAAGTCACCGACTGGGAAGGTAAGAAGCTCAGACAGACTGTAAAACTGTGATCCGCTAATAAGGCCTGTGGGTCAAATCTAACCTGTGATAGGGTGCCGGGTGGCCCCCCGACCATTTTCTAATTCACCATGATAATAAATTAATTCACACTGGGAACTTTCCTGTTTGTTTATACCATTTAGTAAATGATTTGGTAAATTAGGCTGAGTCACAGGCTAATTCATTTTTGACTCCTAATTGTGCAAAGTGTATTAGGATCAGATGGTGAACTGTGCAAGAGTATACAGCTATTAGCTGAAGAGGAGCAAAGGCTACACAGAAATGAGGATAATTCTGATCTCATGAATCCGTATTTCACACTGAAAGAGCTTAAATATGCTATTCCTTCTGTGTCTGGTAGGAGTTTATGTTTATGTTTATGAATCTCTGACAAAGCAAGTTAAGTTTCCCTGCACATTAGAGGGAAAAGGTCCTACCTGTAACACGGCTGATGTCTTTAAATGATAGATCCACCGGAGGGCCGTACATCTTAAAGTCTGAAGGTCTTTACACGCAGCAGCAGATGAACCAAATTATATCCCCTGAACTTCCAGAGGCCTTTTTACTGTTTAAAAATAACAGGGTCCGAAACATAAGGGTTCAAAGTCTTGAATGGGAACTGTTTCCTAGCAACTAGCAAGTGCTTTGTTAAGTGACTATTCATTTAAGGTCATGTTGATAAAAATTTTTTGAAGACAAATAATTTTAAAATTAAACATCTACAGAGCTTGGTGAAAGGTGCAGAATCTCTTCCTTAAAAACATGACCATGATTGTGAATCAATCATTTTAAAATGTTTCTCGGGTCCAAAGTGATTGTTTTGTTCATCTCTGTGTAATAGTTCTGACAGATACCCCCGGCTTTTAATAAGGTTTGTCAGCCAAACACTGTTGTTCTGTGTTTCCTTGGTGATCAGGAGTCTTGGCAGGTGCCAGTTTGTGGAAGAAAAAATATAAATATGGCTGATTTGTCCAGAATAATGTAGCTACTAACCTAATGTGAGCTAACCAGCGTTAGCAACGTTACCGCTAGCTAGTATTAATGAAGTTAATGTTACTTTATTTTCTATTTAGTTATGTGCTGCTTTAGGTAAACTTTATGAGATAAAGCTCAGCGGCTCAGCAGCTCTTCTGCCTCTCACTTAAATACACCGTTGATTGCTGCCACACTGCTCCGTCCATCATTGATTCTTATTCTTTAAATCAAACGGGAATCACAAACACAAGCCTTTATCGAGTCTCCTTCCTCTTTTTCTTTCTTTGCCTTAGAGTAATTCTGGGAAAAATTATATTAAGTGGTGGACATGATGTTATCAGTGCAGTCTTGTGATGCAGAGATGTATTGCTTGAGTGTACTCCACTGTGCACCGTCTTCTGGTAAAACATTTAGTAGGCTGTAGACAGGCAGTGATTTTTAGTCAGTATGCCATTTTGAACACAGCCAGAGACTTCTTAAGAACTGTGACCCCAGCTGAAATAATGAAACGATGGCTCATTGTGTAGCAGAAGCAAAACTCTTTAGTTCAAACCCGCTGACAGTCAGAGGCCTTTCGGCATGTTCTGGTGAGTCGATATTATCCATCACCTCGCTTGTGTGCTGGCAACGGCTCCAGCGCCCCTGAATTGGACAAGTGGAGTGAAAAATAAATAAAAGAGTGCAGAAAATGCAACAGAGTATGAGTTGAAGAGGGCAAACAGAGGACGAGTTTAAACAGAAGAGCCGAGAGAGGGAAGAGGTGATGATGGAAAATTACATCCATCAGCTAGAGTTTTTTTTACTCACCTTGTCGCTCAGTCAAGATGTCCGTGTGTAAATATACGTGTGTGTGCTTGTGTTTGTGTAGCTTCACTAATAGCACAATAGCATCTGATTGAAGGAGTAACTGCAGTCCTTCAATGAGATAAAAAAAAAAAAAAACAGACAGACGGGCATACGTGCAATGAGTCGAAGTCAAGGACAGAGACGGAGACTGACTGGCTGGAATCAGGGTGTATGGAACTAGATTTTTGCAGGCTGTCAGACTGAAAAGGTTTATGTTGATGAATCTAATGCTAGAAACTGCATATTTACACAAGGTATCTAAGGACAGGATGTTGTCACTGGTGTGTGTGTGTGTGCATGTGTGCGTGTAATTCCTCTTGGCGGACTCTCCTAACTTCATAGATCAGGAAACAGGGTCATTTCAGTTGAATAAAATATCAAACAGGAGTCCCAGGCTTATGCAGGCTTATGTCCAGAGCAGATGGGTGGCCCTCTTTCCTCCCTCACTCATCTACTTGCCCTTAGGTGGGTAGTTGTAACTGTCATCTGAATAAAAAAAAAACCTAAAGATTATTTTGGTGGTATACAGTATGGTTTGCATCTGATTTGTTACCAAATGTTATGTTGCATAAGTAAGATAGCTTAAGTTATGTAACAGATGTGACTGAACGATATCGTTACACAAAGCAGGATGTTCCTGAACCTAACCAAACCGCAAACATTTGATAAAGTTAATAAAGGTCCAAAAGTCAAAAATATGTCATAGTGTATGAAATGTTTGTCAGAAAGCTTTAATTTGAAAGTCCAACCGGACGTTGCAAGTTGTTTTTGTGCCTAACTTGACTACGGAGCCCTTCAATGCAAAACTGACGGTCTAGGGTTAAGTAGAGCATAGTAGGTGCCATATGTAAGAATGGGCCACCTTCCAAATTCATACCATGCTGCTAACTGTAGCTGCTGTTAACCAGTAAGCTCAGTTAACTGTGCAGCTAGCGAGCAGTCCCATTCAGACTAGGAGCTTGGAGTTGGTGTTGTTTACTATCGGACTGTCATCTCTTGAGGTAGCCTACAGAGTGGCTAGGGGCTAGCTGGTTAGCATGCTCACTTAAACAGATATCTCTGCAACCCAGTACATAGATTTCTTATGCATAATGTCTAAACTGTTGTTTCTTCACATTCTGTACATAATTATAGTTATTTTTTGAGCAGCAGATTCTTACATATTGCACCTTTAAAGGCCACTGACCAAGCTGCTGTACTCGACAAGTTGGGAGTGAGAACGTGTTGTAATATGGATGCAATTTGTAAAAATGACGAAACAATTCACCATTACTCTTTATTTTCAGTATTGTCATTAACTGGCAGCTACATGTTGGATGTTCAGTTAAACACACTCACGCACACACAGTGGTGAAGACTTTACACCGGAGACAAAGCACGCTCCGCTGCACAGAGCTGCCTTCAGTGAGTGTTTGTGTGTTTTATATTCAACATGTGCATCAGTGATGCTGAGATTTAAACAGACTGTGTTTTACCTCTGTAAACCTGTGAGAGATCAACTGGCACATGGTGGACACAGAGTGGCCAAAAATGTTGGCACGAGCCGCACGCACAGCTGTTGTGCTCACTGATGCTGGTCGACATGTAAACCGACATGAACCAGGGGGGGCTCGGTGAACAGCCAGCGTAATTGGAGTGACCCCTATAGCAACCAAGCACTTCACCTCTGTTTGACAGTCAAAAATAAAAAAATTTCGGCAAAGGTTTAATAATCATGATTCTGTGAGATATTTGCTTTGATAAAACGCAAACACGACATAATGAGAACTATTTCAAATATAGGAACTGATTGTCTCAAAACCTCAGATTTAAAGGTCACAGCGATATAAGAACTTTTCAGAAAGGATGTTATTCTCATTAAAAACATTCTTGGCTGTGTTTTTTTCCCATAACTCTATCAGTACAGCTTCCAAATTGGCAAAAGAAAATGTGAACATAAGCATAAGCAGTGGTGCGCTCAGGATGTTTCAGGGGCAGGGGCAAGAAAATAAAAAGGGCACCATGTGTATGCCCTGCCCTTGCACCAGCATGCAGAAAGTTGTGATATATTTATAAAAAAGAAAGAGCACTTCACCATATTTTGTCAACTGGAACTGCACTTAATTATGTTTCATCTACCATAGGGGCATCCAAGAGGGCACTTTTGCGGCATTGTTTCAAACATGGGGGCACCATCAGGTCACCATGGGTTATTAATTTAAAAACATTGGTATTAAATGGTGCTGCATGATTTGCCCATTATTAATATTGTATTTGGTTTGGAAACACAGGAGTTGGGGCAGCATTCAGTAACTGCATTAATGACATTAATTTCTGTTTGCGCTCGCATTTGTGGCAATGTATGCGGTCTGAGCAAGCAGAAAGGCGCCAGACAAGCACCTCAGGCTGCACTGAAGAAGCACGTGATCTGCATAAACACTACCACAGCTGTGTCACACCAACTTTCACGGTGCAAATGCAGCGAAATAACCGGCACAAGAAACCAAAATGGCATTGTGGCTGCACTTGACTGCCAAAAACGTTTCTTGGTCTACACATTTGAGCGTACTTACCTATGTTAAAATTAAATGATAGGAATAGTACGTCTTGTCTTGTACGTGCCTGTGTACTTCCCATTCACTCTAGTCTGGATTTTCTAACACAAAAAATAACAATAAATGTAAGACAGAAAAAACACAATGTCTTCTTGTGATATTCAAAAGATCCTCACTGCCCGTACAGCCAGTACAGTACAACAGTAGCTCTCTCTCTCTCATAGTTAATGTCATTGTAACATTAATAGACTGGAAAACAACAATGCTGCAGGTGCAGCCAGCAGTAACTAGAAGGGGCTGCTGCCCTCAGCTCAGCATGCATCACTCAACATAAGAACACTGTGTGTAGCCCCGGGATTCCTGTCATAGGAAATTCACTCAATAAAAAATGATTCATGTCGAGTGGTGAAGTAGAGCAATTTTAACACTGTCGTGTACCATGGTTCTGGATTATTTTGGGCTGCTGGATTCTCCTGACAATGGCTTAATTTCACAACTTCTTCCTGTTCACCGAATACTTTTTACACAGTCGTGCACCCAAACCTGTTGCGTTAAATATGGGAGAAAACAACAACTGCAACAGCAGAAGTATTTTCCACTTGAGAAAAGTGAGTCATGTCCCTAAATTAAAGTGTCTCCTGCTCTATCTGTGGAAAAATTACGTTTTTTGTTCACCGGATGTGTAAATTGGTAGAATAAAGCACTGTGATTCAAGTGACCACTGACCCAATTTACCGATGACAGATTATATATACGTATATATAAAACATTATGTTCTGTGTTTCACTGTGGCGCCAATATCTTAAAGGATAAGTTCACCCAAAAGTAAAAATCAGTCATTGTCTACTCACCTAAATGCAGATGGAAAATCGGGTAAAGTTTTGTAGTCCACAAAACATTTCTGGAGTTTAACAGCAAAATGTAAAAAAAAAACCTTGAAATGCCTCCATACAGCTCGTTTGGCGTGATCCAAGTCTCTGAAAGCCAATCGATTCCAAATCGATTTCAAGACTTGATTTACACCCTTTTTCAAGCCGAAATCCAAATGCAGGAAGGTGTGTTACACAAAAATCAGAAAGTAAAGGTCTGTGTTGGAGGCCAGACTTTGGTGAAAGAGTTTGCATCCTATCAGAAACCCTGCAGTCAATATTAGCTTTTCTTTAAGTGTAACCATGAGCTTTCCCCAACTTTAACCATTCCCAGATATAATAGGCAGAAAGAAAATCAATAAAAGCTGGCATTGAACGTGGACAGTTGGATGTAATTCAGGGTTTTGCAGTATTATCCAATGTCAATGTTCTATTCTCACAAAAAGGCTGCTTTTACTGAGCCAAAACTGTGAAAAGTATAGATAATATTTTATTATATATTCATGAGGGAGGCTGCAACCAGAGGTAAAACAGTGGAAAAATCTCTGCATTGCTGTTACGCTTGCACTGCTAAACATACCCTCCCATAGCCAATTAACTGTGCAAAAAACCCCCACATTTCTCCACTTAAAATACCTCTGAACCATAATAAAATAACATGGAAGAAAGGATGAGGTATCCACTTGTGAGATCGAGGCTACATCTGTTATCTGTCAGCCCGTCTTCATCAGAAACACAACCATATAGGTTGGCTGTGAAATCAGCTTATTACGGCCCATATTTCCGTTTCTTCTTAGGCGTTGACCTCTAGTGGCCGTAGCTATTATGACAGCAAGAGAGGAGGAAGTCACGTAACGCACAGTGGTGTAGAGAGCGAGAAAGTCCATATGGGGAGGAAGTCGAGGATGGATGGTCAGGCTCAACAAGCACAGGACTTTTGTTCAGCAGGCTGCTATTCATGTCCAGTGAGTTATGTCACGTACATTTCGTAACTGAAGTTATAGATGTAACGTAGGTATGTTGTTTTTACCCAAACCACAATGTTTTCCTAAACCTAACCGTGTAATTTTGGGGCCTAAACCTAACCAAACTATACCTGTCGCTGGGATGCTACAATAGTCATATTGTTTTGGGAACAGTGATATGTCATTTTGGAAGTCAGTGGCAATCGACCTTTACAGTTGTTTAGGTATGAGGATGTGTTGTATCTGTACATCCCCAGATGCAGCTAGCTAACAGCTGAGCTTGTTGCAGGTTAAATAGCTGTGATCATATTGGTCTTATTGTTTTTCCTTCCTGTTACTGATTTAGGTTTAGAAAATGTGATTCTACACCTGCCAGTACTTTATTCTAAGTGTTCACAGACAAATATATAAGATAGTTTATGGTTTAGGGCCATTTCTTTGGCAAAAGTGCCACGTCAGTGGTGTCATACCGACTGTAACACCACATGAGAAATCAATAGTCGTCATCATCGCTTTTGCCCTCTAGCAAAATGAGTTTTGCCAAAGGGGACAGCTAAAAAGACACAAATGAATCACCAGAATTTTAGTTGGTGCGCACACTTACCATACAAAGACCTCCACACACAATTGCATTCATACAAGGAAAGGAGAACGACACAGCCACAATCCACATTTTCCGTTGCCCAGGGGACATAGAGGCAATTTTTTCCCCCGAGCTATTACACTCACACCAACACCTGAAAATTCTCCATAGCTCTCAGTCCTCTCCCTTATCTTTCCTCTTCCCCTTCTCCGTTTTAGTGCCTCTCTCTCCCTTTCTGTCTCTTTCGCACCAATCTCTCCTCTTGTCCTCTAATGTAAGTGTGTGGCCCTGTCTGTGAGGTCTTCTACGGGAATGGCACCAGTGATGACAGACCATGACAGCACTTTAAAAAAGAAAAAGAAGAAGAAATTCTGGCTTTTTTCATGGCAAGAAAGAAAAATTTCTGCTTTTCCACTCATTTTCTCTCTCTTGATAAAAAACACCTTTCTCTTGTTCTTCAACCATATCCTCAACCTCCTCCTGTCACCATCTCTCACTCTCTTCCCTCACCTCCTCTGCTATTTCACGCATGATAAAAGGTCATGCTATTAGCCCGCTGGTCACTCAGTGCGCTCACGACATAGACACACATGGCTGCCTAGCTTGTACTACGAGTATAGTGACAGTCAATCAGCCGGCCTCACAGCCACAGTCACTCCCTCGGATACTCTGTTGTTTAGTCAGTCAGCCAGCGAGTCAATCAGTCAGTTAGCTGCTCTGTCAGATGGTCACTCAACCAATCACACACAGTATCAGTCATGTCAGACAGATTGACAGACAGCATGATCCAGCAGTGTTTCAGTCCATTAGTGAGGCAGTTAGACAGTGATGCTACTAATTAGTCACTCACTCAGATGTACGGTTATGGTTTATTAGAGACAAGAGCATTTAGTGTAACTGGAAATCTTTATTCTGTTTCATACAGCATTGCTATTGAGGCAATGTTGTGTTTAATTAAAGAAACAATGTATTAATCTTGAAAATACATTTTAAATGTCTATATTATAACACAGGTTTTGAATAGGCGCGCAAATGAATACATACACAACAAATGTGATCCAACAGCAGTTGCTTCTGTTGCTATTGACAGCAAATAAATAACAAGCTGAAGTGGGAACCATCATTATTAGTCATGCTGCTGGCCCTGGCATAGCTAACAACAACTGGACGAATTGCCATGAAAACTTAGTGATGTTTTCCCCCCACAGAAATTAATTTAAGTATGGTAACCTTTAGTTATCTCACAATAACTTCACATCCATTGGGCTCCATCTTTTATACAGTATACAACCTTGAATTTAAAATTTAAAAATACATCTACAGAGCTTGTAAAAAACCTGCAGAATTAAAGTATCTCTTTTCTTTAAAAACATTTTCATGATTTTGTATTTAATCATTTTAGATGGTTTGTCAGGTCCAAAATGATTGTTTTGTTTATCTCTGTGTATGAATCCTGACCGTTGGTTCCAGCTTCTAACAAGGTTTGTGAGCCAATAGTATAACGCTGTTAGTATCACGTGGTATCTGTGTTTCGTTAAGAAAGAAAACCTTTAAGAGTGGTTCTACGGTTAGCGACCAGCTCACTGTGCTGCCCTAGTCACGTTAACATTTGCTAAGTAGCGCGAGGGGGCAGATGATTGGAACAAGGGGGGGATGTGACGTGATTGCAATGGTATCAATAACTTTAAGAGATAAATATGTAAAAACACAATCACAAGCAGCAGTGACACTATTTCTAATAGCGTCTTTTTTTCCCAGATTTTGTCGCCGCAAGGAAAAAATAGTATAGACGTGGGACCAATAGCTGCAGTTCGCAATCCATCTGAACAGCCCAAATTATTATTATTATTATTATTATTATTATTATTAGCATTATTATTATACAGTAAACGTGTATATTTTGGGGCAGCTAAACTCATATATAAAACTCTGAGGAGTATAAATGGCAGTAAAAAAAAAAAAACAATTTAATACAAATGCAGATTTCTTTTTGTGAAGTTAACAGATGCATACACATACTTGCTTTGCATTGCAGCTGTAGTGTCCAGAGACTCAGAAGACCACATCTGAAGTAGACTCTTGAGGACTCTTGTTAAAAATGATGGATTTAATCCAAAGACAGCCCCTATAAAGAAACAAAACCTCACAGGCTGCTCAGAATTGTTTTTGACAAAGCACAGTCTTAGCCAGTCTTCTTGTTTAAAACCTTTATTTGGCCAACGACCCCTGGGAACCCTTTTCCCAGTGCCACCCATTTCACCCTCATTCAATTACACAAAGTGACTCCAGGGAGCTGCTCGATACAGCTACAGCGCAGCTCAGCTGGAGCGGGTGGGGTTAAGTGCTTTTGTCAAGGGCACCACCACAGAGGTCTGCTGGGGAAGACAGAGACTGTTGCTCAAACACTCCCACCGGCTCAGAGTTGGGGAGGGGATCTCCAGTCACGAGCCAACGTCTTCACCTTCGGATCACTGAAAAAGAGTCAAAGAAATTTCACAGATTAGTCTCAAAACTCATTTTTAGGATTAAAACCGAAAGAAATCCTGGTGCAGGTGCACATAAGCCACATTACACTGATCCAGTTTGGTGCTTCTTTTAACGTATTAAGCAACCTAAGTTGAGAAATCAGCAAAAAGTGGAAGTTAATACATTCACGTGGTGCCAAGCAGGATCAGAGAGTGCTATATTTGAAATGAGATGTCCTTTTTAATTTGCAACCTGGATTCCCAGGAACCAGATGATAAGCCAGGCTGTTAATCATTTTCCTCGAGGCGGCAACAATATATTTTTTTACTCAAGTATTTAAAAAAAAAATTAGGGGAGTCTCATTTATGATCCTTCTGCATATGATAATGCTGTGCCCAATATAAGAATCTATTCCAGTATTTTTGTTTCAAGATGTTTTCATGGAGACAGATGAGATGTTACTGCCTTCCAAGCATAGTTAGGCACTACATATATTTCTGGGTACTGTCTACAAAGCCTAATAATTTTAAGGGTTATTGATTGTCACTATCAAAACAACACAGAAGACCTCTGCCTAGTGTTGCGGGGAAGGGCCAGGCGGAGAGCCGGGCTACAGTTGCTGCTCAGAGCTCAGCCAGCTCTGTAAAGAAAGAGTCGGGCGCAGAGTCAGATCTTCTGGAGGAACAAACACCCAGAGTCACACTGGACTCTGGTCTGATCTGGAGACGTTTAACAGCAAGAGGAGATTACTCTATAACTTAAAGGAATTAAAAAATGGATTTATCTTTTCTCCTGTATATCAACCTGACTGCAGCAGCAATCCGCGGAGGTGACCTCAATGGTCAGGTGTTCATGTACTGTATTGTTGACTGCTGACTGAAGCTAGATGGGAAATGTTCTCTATTTCATGAACCTAATGTTGGGTATTCTGGCTTTTTAGGGCCAACAGTTGTACAAATAACACAAATAACCACAAATGATCATGTGGTCAAACTCGCAATACATGCTGACTTCCCTGTCCAGGAAGTAAACACACTGTTACCTTTGGTAAACTTGTGGATTTCTCTGGGATTCAACATAGCTGGAATAATTTGGCATAATGTAAGTACCCAACACAACAAAATATATAACAAAAGTCGAGTAGTTTTTAGACATTTTAATGCAGAATTCTTACATGTTGTATCTTTAAGATTAGCCTACAGAAACAAAGAAAGGAAAGTGAACCCATGGTTGAAAGTATCTATTGATTATAAACTCAACTATCACATGATTTAAATGCTAGACTTCTGCAGCATCTTTATGATCATACTTGCTTTACACATCCTTATGCTGGTTAGAAATACACTTATACAAGTTCACTTTTTTATACAATACAAGTTCACTTTATAGTTATAATGACAGATATTGTAGCAATTGCTGGTCAGTCAGTCTGTTGATCTTCCTTGATCCAGACTGGAATATCTCAAAATGGTTGGATGGATTGCCATGTAATTTGGTAGACACATTCATGTTCCTCAGAGGATGAATCCTACTTATTTTGATTATGTTCCCTCTAGCCCCACAAGGAGGTCATAGCTTAAAAAAGTATCCTGTGAAACATCTTAACATCTTCCCAATGGATGCTTAAAAATTTAGTTCAGGCATTCATGATCCCCAGATGATGAACCTTCATGTCTTTGGCAACCTTTTCCCCAACTATTGAAGGGATTGCCATGAAATCTGGGACACATTCATGTTTCCTTAAGGATGAATTGCATTAACTTGAGTGAACCTCTCACTTGCAATCAGCACCATCATCAGGTCTACATGTCATTTTTTCCCCAATACTTTGCTTTCTAACAAAATACCTGCAAAACTAAGGTGGTAAACAAACCCTAGTTAACATACCTGCTAAATAAAAACATGTTCAGTGAAGCCTGTCAGAGAAGCTATCGTGGCTCTACGCTCTCAGTCTTGTTTTAAAGTCCACAGGACTTGGCTCATCCTTAAATAACCTCATCCTCCAATATGCAAATTGCTATATTTCTTGTAGCAGCTGCCAAGGCATTTTTCTTTCCTGCTTGTCAGGCTGTTTTGATATCAGACACAAATCTAACATGCATATTGCAGGACAGAGCAAAGGATTAAAACACTGCAATCCATTATTTAAAAATGGATTATTTTAGTATACAGACATCATTTTGCAATGTCAATGTGTTTCTGCCTTATGCATGCATTGTAAGCTCCAAAAGGCTTAAATTCTGAATATAAATAGCTCGAGATTTGGTTTGACTGGAGAATTTCTTTGTGAAAAAGTACTGAGGGCAAGTGTGTTCAAATATTTGCACTGAAATCTCTCCTTGGAATTGGAAACCTCTTATGTTCTATCATACATGTGAGCGATATGAGAAACCTAAATCAATCAACACATGTGAGATTCCCCCAAAATACACTTGACTCATTATCAAACCAAAGACCTTCAAATAAAAATGCAATAAAACTGGAGGCTTTACCAGCTGCCTAGGAATTCCTCTAAGCTAAAAACAAAGGTACTTATGCTGACATTTAAAATCATTATAATGAGGACTCTTGGCAAATCAGCGTGCACAGACTGGTAGAAGTGAAACACCTCCAAGTTGAAAAAACTATGAATAAAAGTAAATTATGAACTTCAAAAGAGTTCACCCCTGAGAGTAAAACAAACTTTCCATGGCTGTGAGGTTTTGCATTTAAAAAGAGACAGACTGGAAAATTCCACTCCAAAATCAGATTGTAATTACAAAAATAAAACATAACAAAAGTAAAAATTAACATTCCCTGGAGGAAAAATGAAAACACTGTTCATGGCGGTGTGCTTATACAAATTAGAATAAAAGTGTTAATCAAGTGACAAGACAGATGCTGTTTAACTGCCTTCCTAAATATATCTTCATTACGAAACGAGCATCTGCGAAAGAGGTTAAAAAACTTGATTGCACATTCCCTCGTGTAGAAACTAAACCTGACTGGAGGGTTCAAGGATCTGGGACAAAACACTCAAACAAGAAAACAAATGAATGCGAGTTTGTCATGACACTAAAAATAAAATCTTTTTACGGCTGGAGCACAGAAAATAACTCCCAGGAGGAAATGTTGTTTCTGAGGGTTTGAGAGCCTTGAGATATTTTGATTTAGCCATACCCTGAGGAGAATATAACACATTACCAAACTCTAGTAATAAATGATTAATGATTATTATGTGGATTCAAATAGCAGACTATACAGAAGAGACTACTTTGGCTGTTCAGGGATTCTGAGATCAATAAGGCAAAACATGAAATGATAAGACCTCATTTATGTGTCAGAAAATAGGGTTAATAAGAAGGTTTTTCTTTGGAGTAAATAACACATTTCTCCTTGAGCTACTGAGCTCCACGCTGTTTTTGAGGAAGCTGAAATGAAGTATATGTGCAGGAATAATTTATCATGCAGCATTAATGCAATTAGAGGAACGTTACTGGAAAATAGTTCAAACAATCTTGTTAAAAGCAAAATTACAAACATTTATTCAAATCAAGCATAATCATGGTACTGATCCTTATGTTACAGCACACTTACAGTACGAAGGAGGCAAAGATGTTTAGTCCCTCAGTTAACTTGTTAAGAACTAGCCACTATTTTGTGTCTCTGCTCGATAATTAACAGAGTGTATCTCACTTGAAATATTTGTTCAGATCTGTAAATATAAATATGTCACTGGGTCCGAGTAAATTTAGTTGGCACACAGTATAAATGAAAGATTTTTTTTAAAAATTATCATTTTAAAATGAATATCCCTGAGGAACCATGCAGCTGCAGCTCCAAATCTCTTCCAAACCATGGCAAAACATTACCTGAACATTACCTCTGCCAACTTTTATGCTAATAAAGTGTATCAGAACAAAATTAGAGAGGTTTAAGTACAGAGCACTCGGGCAGAATTTAATTTTGGCACATTTTGGCACCATCTGTGCCAT
Organism: Pagrus major; assembly: GCF_040436345.1. NCBI lineage: Eukaryota > Metazoa > Chordata > Actinopteri > Spariformes > Sparidae > Pagrus > Pagrus major. Next base: position 15,036,237 of record NC_133234.1, on the reverse strand, counting down.
TTCAAATTTCTCAGGTACTAAACTATATATTTCACTAATATGTTACCATAGGTGCTCACAAAATGTTGTTTTACCTTGAAATATGCCCCAATGTCCTTCCAGATTTTCACTATCCATTGCCTTTACGTTAGCTTATCAATGAGGAAGAGGTGAAATAATAACAATTTGTCAGATTCGCTATGTTTATATAAAACACAAGTACGACACGGAAAACGGCTGCTGTATGAATAGGGTCTATCACCTACGCTGAGGAGGTTATGTTTTCACCTGTGTCCATTTGTTTGTTGGTCGGTTGGTTTGTTGGCAGGATTACACAAAAAAATAATTAAATGGATTTCTATGTCTGTAAAATAAACAGGAAACATTTGTGAAATTACAGATTTCTTTTACAGTGTTGGGTGACAGTAATAGAAGAGACACAGAGAAAAAGACAGAATAACAGAGGAGACAATGTATTGATCTATGTGTGAATCAAGACTCAATGAGTAGAGGCTATTAATGAGTGGCCGGCCCATCCTCTTACACTACATCGCAATTCATTTAATGTTCAAAGGCGTATGTTGCATTTATGTTTAAGCATAATTTGACATTTTTAAAATGCATGAAGCAATTTCAACTGCGACAGAAGATTGAGGAATTCACGCATAGTTCAAAAGATGGCAATTAAGTTCACTGTTAAGAGATGAAATTTACACAGAAGAGATTTGAAATACATATTCATTATTAAAACAGCCTCTCATCTTGTGACATTATCTCCAGCTCAGAGCTTCAAGGAAATATATATACATTTTGATTGACTTTGTAAAGGTCATGTGATTAAGAAGGTAATGGGAAGTTATCTGTCTTTATGGCCTGTCAAATGAAGACTTGACATCAGCAGATTACACACACACACGCACGCACGCACGCACGCACGCACACACACACACACACACACACACACACAGGCAATCATAGACAAAGTCATTCTAATGTGCTTTAACCCCTTCGACTGCATTAATGTGTGAAACTGTGAGTCTGTGTGTGCACAGAAAAAACATAACTCATTATTATCTACCACATACAGACAGTGACCCCTTAGCTTGAGAGAAATACGTGATGGAGAGAGAATGTGTGTGTGTGTGTGTGTGTGTGTGTGTGTGTGTGTGTGTGTGTGTGTGTCTACATGCATGGAGAAAGAAAAATGATGAATGAGTGTGTGTACGGGTGTGTTATTCCACTCCCAGCAAGAATGAGGTTAAATATATGCGGATGACACACAGTAGTTGTTTTACACACACGCATAAAACTGTGTGTGTGTTCAGCTGATTCTGTGTGCGTGTGTGTGTGTGTGTAATCTGCCTTCGTCAGAAGATAAGAGTGACTAATGTCTGTCTCTGGTGCAGTAGCAGAGGATGTTACTGAAGGGTTTAATCAGCTGTCACACAACAGCCAATAGAGCGAAACACAGTACTTAAAACACCAACGACAGTGTGTGTGAATTAGAGGGAAAGAACTGGTGTGTGTCTTTACATGTATGTGTTCGACAACGATGTTAGTTCAAATATCTTCCAGACATTTAATATGTGGGTTTCTTTCATCATGCATTTTGATTTTGTTACATGTTTTGTAGTTATCTCCGTGTGTGTGTATATATGTGTGTGTGTGTGTGTGTGTGTGTGAGAGAGAGAGAGAGAGAGAGAGAGAGAGAGAGCACTGCTGGTGTTTTATAGGGAGCATCTCAGAAGACGAGGGAGCTCAGATAAGAGGACGTTTGCCCGCAGGCCCATTTGGCAAGTGGTGAACTACAAAGCAAAGAGTCAAAGACTGCAGATTGTTAAATGACCAACTGAAGTTAGGGACTGTCTCCAAGGTGCATGCACAATGGCCAAAGGAGCTTCTCAGATTTTTGCCAAAAGCTTTGTCATTTTTTCATAAACACACACAATATATATATATATATATATATATATATATATATATATATATATATATATATATATATATATATATATTCATCTGGAGCTTGTTCCATCATTTAACACCACCTCCATATTTAGCCATTCTTGCATTAGCTCTATGGAAGGAAATATTGGTCTGCCAACCCTTTGATCCAGATATCTCAACAACTACTAATTGGATTGCCATGCAGGTATTCATGGTCCACAGATGATGAATCCTACTGACTTTGGTGATCCCCTGACTTTCTCTCTTGCAACACAAGCAGTTTTGTTTTTTCATGTCTCTACAACCACTGAACTGATTCAGCCATGAGGTTTAGCACAGATAATAATCTTCCACAGGGAATGATTTGTAAGAACTCTGACAATCCCTTATCGCTTCCTCTAGTATCATTATCAGGTCAGAATTTCATTTGTCCTACACTTTGATTGATGACTGCATACCTGCAAACCTAATGATGTTCCCATCAGCCTCAGCTGTACATTGTGTTTATTGCTAGTTAGTAAATGCTAAATTTCCGTTGGAATATAAATGCTACACCTAAATAAAACTGAGTTCAAACTTTCAAGGGAACTTTTGTTACTTCCAAGGAAAGGCATATCATTTAAATGGATTGAGTCTGAGCCCCCTAATTAATATGTAGTTAAATGAAATACTTTGGATTCTTCCCCAAGAAAGGTTGTTCCAGTGGAGTGGCAGTGTAATGACATTTTTGTCAATTATGGAATCCTTTATTAAATCAAATACCAAAGGCGATTGGAAATACCAGACTGGGTGTCTACCAAATTTCCCATTAGGCATATATAATTAAGATGGTTAATTATGAGCTTTGTTTTAACATAAGGGTCACATTTCAGTCTTGCATGGGGCTTGCTTTTGTTTTGTTTGTCACAGAGCGTTGACTGGGCATGTTATTTCTTTGTATTTCTTTGTTATTATTTGTAGCGTTGTATGTGGGGTTTTTCTACCATGTGCTTGGTTGCTTGGTTGCAGAAATTATAATGAATGACTTTGCTTTAGCATCCCTGTTCTCTTTTCATGTGTGCAGATATCACTGGACCAAGCTGGTGTTCTACACTTCATTTGAGGCTGGTGTGAGTATAATATCCTTTCACCTGTATGACAATGATCTCAGTAAATATATTTCAAGAGTTATACCTGTTCTATATTGTTTACATACCGTATGCTTTCATTTCCAAGAAACAGATAGTTCAGGAGAGCACAGAGGTCAGTTAAGATCCAATGATTGATTTCAGCTGCTGAGTCAATTTTCTCCATTAAGGAGACATATGCGGTGGAACTCAGTAAATAACATTTATTTTTGAAATATAGGAGTATACGAGGCTCTGTCACCCTTAAAGATAACTCATGACAGGAGCCCAAAGACATCTGTCCTGATTTTGCTAAATAGTGCCAAACTCTGAAATTGCTTCAAATATCATCTACTGTAAGGTCAGCATCAGTCTTCAGCTTCAAATTTGAAATGATCAGAAGAGTTCTGCCCGGGGATCTTTTTCTGGGCACTGGTCCAAACTGCGCTTTAAATGTGATCAATAACATTTTAAACTAAATCCTAAACTGCAAGTGGCAAGCCTCTGAAGTTAAGCTAAAATGGGAGAAATTTGGTGTGTCCTCAAAGTTCTCATCAGTAGTCTGACTACAGCACTTTGGACCAAATGTCCTTGGCTTGGCATGGAAGGGTTTACAGTACTGAAGGCACAACTATAAACAGGTAGTTAAACAAGGTATAAGGTAATTTATTTGTCATTATCAACATTAGATTGCGTAACAAAATGGATCTCATAAACTCCTTTGTTCTACACAAATTACAAAACATATATACAGTTATTTATAGACAAATACACATTAACACATTGAATGGAAACAACAGCAATCTGTTGGTGACGATCATGTGGTCGACAACTTTACATCAAAAGTTCGACATCTGGAAATCACAGTCCATCCACTTTGACTGAGTGTGAGCGCCAAGCATCGATGTTATAAACACAGAGTCCACCTCTCCTCATCCCGTCGTAGTCCAGCGCTCTGTCAGTCTGGAGCACGGTCCACCTGTCGAGTGCAACTGCTTGATCGGAGATGTTGTGGTGGAGACAGGTCTCTGAATTCCTGTTGTTTAGCCTGCCTGATGCCTCTATAGGAGTCACAGCCTGAGAAAGGAAGCTACTCTGTAGTCTGCTGGCACAACAGCAGATATTTCTGTATTGCCAGACGGCAGCAGCAACTGCTGTTACAATATACCATTTTTATGTTGCCGTTGCTACTGAGCTATATATTGCTGTTAGCTTATTATTATGAAGACATAACATTGTTAGGGAATGTTGGTAAATGTAGCTTTAACTCAAACAAACAGAAAAACAAAATTACCATTATCGACTGTTTACTGGAGGATTACTCGCATGGTCCTTGGTTTTACTTTTGTTATTTCCTGTTTTATGTTGAAATAAAATACGTATTCCCATGTTTCATGTTTTGCTTTATACTTCCTGCCTTGTCTTTTTATGCCTATGTTTGTGTTCACTTGTGTTTCTTTAGTTAATTAGTCCCTGTGTGTTTAGTCGTTGTGTTTCCCTCTTTCAGTCAACTCAATGTAATTGAAACTCAAATTAATTGCCCATTTAACTATTTCTCTTTAGCTGTATTTCAACACATGCAACCAAAATGTTTGTATAGCGCTGATTAAGTGAGAAATACCCCCTCAGTGTGAAATAATGTGTTTACTCTATTCCCTTCATGGTCACAAGCAAGCAGGAGGTTGGTGGTTTCAGTCTGTCATGGCACAGAGCCAGTTACCTTCATCTCTGATTCACTTCAACATACATTTTAACTGAGATGTGATTTGTTCCTTGCTGGTGCGTGACTGATGGCTCCATAGAGTTTGTCTTTCCCTTGGTGGAGGTTGTAATGGTTTGTTTTGTTTTCTATTTTCAAGAAAGCCTCACTAAGACTACCAAGCACAATCAACATAATTATTAGCTTGAAAACTTTATTTTCCCGGTGGTGTTGTACACAGAGGCTCTGGGCCATGCGAATTTTCGTCTTTTCACTGAGCTTTAATTAAGACAACAAGGATTTAGCGTCCTCCAATGACATCACCCAGGGGACTAATTCTGCCTCATTTGCTCCCATAACACTCAAACAAGATAAAACGGTCCAAGACTGTTCAGTTTTGAGATTTAAATAAATTGGGCATTGCCTATATTTTCAGCATAGTGGGACATTAAAACACATGCCAATGTGTTGTATTTTTATCGGACAAAACGTTAAACAGGTCCATGATTAGTGGAAGACGTAACTCAAAACGCGTTCAGCTCTTCTGGAAGTAAACATAACTGTATTTTCAGATTGACAGTTGTGCTTTTTTAAATGTAAAAGGTGTTGAATATATTCGTAGACCCTTGGGTCATTAAGGATTCCACATGATGGCAGGAATATGGCTCGCAGCCCTGCCTTTGATCATGGCCTACACAACTTCAAAGACACAAAAAGGGAATTTAATTTAACATTTAATGGAACATTTTTAGGAGGAGTATACAAATCCGACATGAATTCACCTCGCATTAACTTTCTCTTGGAACCAGGATAGAAAAGCATGTTTTATGTTTAATGATAGCAAATTATCTGCTAATCACCATGGATCTCTTGGGACTGTATTATTAAAGCCTTATTTTCTAGACTTCTGAGTCACTCCCCACATGTTTCTGCAATTTAAAAATGTCTGGCTTTGTGCTTTGGGGTTGAAAATCTCCGTAAGAGCTTTGTGAACCTTATGTTTTTGGGCCAAAGCCAGAAAAATAAATCCATCCATTCACTGTAATGACAGCAGAATGGCTGTATGGGTAGTTGTTGTATATCAAGAAACTCTTGAAATTTGCATATTTCCTTGCTCTAAATGACAAATGGTAACTAAACTGAACAACCACTACGGCAGCTTCTGTATTAATGAAAGATGTTGCTGAAGGAACAAATACATCAGTCATGGTCATCTGTTAGGGCTGAAATACCAACTCGCATTTCATTCACTGTTGTGTTTTTGGAAAACTCATCATTTATTGCTGCTGATGTAAGGGAAGAAACATAACATGTGGCCAAAACAGGAAATGGGTACATGAACACAGTGATAAGCTGAATGAAGTGAAAACAAAAGGGTTATTCAGTCTTTCAGGTTAAATTTAGGCCTGACCTGATGTTTCAGCCGCATTTTCCAGGTATCTGACCATCAGATGGCTTTCTATACAATCCACAATGGCTACCACTCACACTTAACATGCATAACAGCGACCTGTTGTGTGCTTTTACACTTCAGCTCTATTTTCCTCTGACTAAAACATGTACCTGATTTGATTTTATATTGGGAAGTGAGCACTGCCAAAATGCTTATGGCACACAGCAGTATAATTGCTGAAAGTGTCCAGACCTACTGCAGCTGCTGACGTGCTGCTTTTGTTATCCAGAATGAGAATGATGTGGAAAGGTGTTAGAAAACAACTTCAGTTTGAGCATCACCAACCTTTTGCATACCAATGACTTGAAATAACATAAATAACCATTACATTTAGGGCTGCAACAGTATTTTAGTTGAAAAAAACACTTTATTGTAATTTCACAAAAAGTTCTATCCTGACAGACATGAAACTTGGTATAAACTTAAATATTATTTTTTTTAATAACACTACTATGGTAGAATTCAATACATATAAAAGCAAATGTACATGGTATGATAACTGTCCTTTGCATACCACTGTATACCTCGATAATAGTATACTGTGGCAACCCTAATTTAATCTGGGATCCCACAGGGTCAATTTCTAGGGAGTCTATTATTTACAGGTCCAGTGTTTAGAATTTAGTGGCATCCACCAGTGCGGTTGCACTTTGCAACCAACTGAATACCCCTCCCTTCACTGTCCCCTTAATCCTGCACACTGGACATTTAAGCTCTATGCTCCTTTTAGTACAAATCCTGAAAGACAATAACTACTGTGGTGCAACAGATTCACTTTGTCAATGCATGAAGATTAGAAGTTAGATGGACAAAGGCGAGCTAAAAACAACATGATGAAAGCTGCTCACTTTGATTCCAGTAGAAATCGTGGTGCTTTTGTGGACTCAGGTAATAGCTTTAACAGCCACATCAAGGAAATAACTACATCTGCCTTTAATCTTCTAAAAACAATCAAAGGTTTCATGTCCACAGATTTCATCTACAGCAGAGTGGATCATTGCTTTAGACTCTCTCCAGCTCTTGTCTGGTCTTCCCAAAAAGATAATTAAAAAGCTTCAAACATGTAGGGTGCTGAGGCTACAACTCTAATAAGAACGGGAAGAAATGATTCTCCGAGTTTATAAATCACTTCAATCAATCAAATCCAAAGGACTCCCACGAGTCACCAATTACTGGCCAAAGTCAGCTCCATCTCCAGTTAGCTACTAAGCTGCACGCAAAACCAACCAACTTCCGTAAGATGTTTAAAGTTCAGATTTAGCTGCATACAAATTAAAAACTTATTTTCCTTCTTCTTTGATTCGTTCATTTTCACATTTGGACTTTATTACATTTTGGGACTCTTACTGCCGTGTGACTGCACTAAAACTTATTACTTTCTCCGTTATTCTTTGATCTTTTTATTTTGATTACTTTTAACTCTGCATTAATTTATTTCATTTTCCTTTTCATTTATATTTAATGCTTTAGCACTTTGAATTACTCTTGTTTTAAAGGAGCAATACAAAGAAACTCAAACAATCTGCATTACAACATCAGACTTGCACTGAATTCACAGCAGGGAAGAACGATCAAACTGCAATGATAATTGATTTCCCTTTTGTCGGAAAGAGCAATGTAATTTGATTCAGAGGGACATTTATAATCAGGCTTTATATTCTAATATGGATTACTTAATCTGTTCTCCTGAGTGAAAGTCCTGTGTTTGTTTGACCAGACCATCCCTTCCTGACCATCTCCCTAAGCGAACTTTCTAGCTCTTCATACTTCGCCTGACTTCCTCCTTTACTGCTGTAATAATTACTACAGCCACTAGAGGTCGCCACCTTACAGGAAACCTTGATATGAGTTATAATAAGCTGCTTTCACTGCCATCCTATACGGTCGTTATTCTGATAAGGACAGGCTGTTGCTATTGAGCAAATCGTTGGAAGGGAGAGACATAACTGTTGGTTTGTTTTTATGTAACAATTTGTAGTAATTTACATGTATTTATCTCTTTATTATTGGCCATATGCGAGCAGATTGTAAGTTGACTGCTACACTGTGGACTTCTTTGCGAAGGACTTTCCTTTGGATTTTCCTTGACAGTCCAAAGAATGAACCTAATATACCTTCTCGAGTGCCTCGTCTCAGTGCCTCTCTTCGCTCTGCTAACAGAGAGCAAGAGTCCACTCATATATTGCCGGCATCCAACACAGCACGGAAGTTCAGCAGAGCCCCTCGAAACGAAAGACTATCTGAGCCTCCTCTGTGGAACCTTCATAATCTATTTGTGTAGATTTTAAACACTGATACCTGAGGGTAAGGGAAATACATCTTTGCTCTGTGTGCATGTCTGTGTTGAGAGCAAAAGAAAAAAAAACAGAGAGGAAAACTTTGCATTTGTGTCAAAGTAAATGTGAGAGAGATTCAATAAAGATATAAAGTTAAAGACCGTGTGTGTGTGTGTGTGTGTGTGTGTGTGTGTGTGTGTGTGCGTGTGCGTAGTTGCTGTGTCAGCAGTTAGACAGCGTTGGCTAGGGCAGGAGGAATGTCAGCCCATCCGTCAACATGACATCTGCAATCTCTCCTCCTCTCCGTCCGTCTCAATCTCTTCACTCACTTGGTTACACTATTCAGGACTCAAAAACTGTTTCTCCTCTCTCTTACTTAGTTCTCTCTCGCAGTCACACTTTCTCTCCAGGTCTCTATCTACAATTGCGAATCTCCCGCTTCTCTATCTCTCCACTTATCTCCCTCACATTTCCTCTTTGTTATTCTCTCCCTTCCATATCTCTTTTCCACTCCTCCCCGGTTTAATACAGACATCTATCTCGCTCGTGTGTCCCTATACAGATTAGACGCTGTGCAGCTTCTTGTGTTTTTTGCAGTGTGTGTCTCTGTTTTTACATAAAAAAAACAATGAGGATGTTGGGAACGTGGCTGCCCTTTCAAAAGCCCTGTACCAAGCTGTTTTTTGTTTTTTTCTGGCTGAGCAGAGCGCTTTCAAAAGTTGAAAAAAAGCTGACCTTTTTCTGAAAAGCACATATGACATCGACTGCGGTTTTTATCAGCCGGACAATCATGACAGAAAAGAGGAGGATGGAGGAAGGAAGCTTTCTATAACAAAACACAAAGAGAGAGAAATGATAGCGTGTTTAAGCACAAGCACCTGTTGAAACAATAGGAGCTACATGATATAACCAGCAGATTTATGTATATTATATATATATGTTTGAGGGGCCATCATAGAGGACACTTTATCATGTTTTAACCACCATAGGAGCCCCCCTGAGTCCAGCAGTGCTCAAACACGTTGATAAACAAAAATAATAGGGCTGAACAACTAATATATTACCAAAAAAGTACCAAAAGTGTAATATCAAAAGTCACAGTGGATGCCATTTTTTTTATACAGGTAAAATGTGTCACATATATACATTCATATTCTCCAGATGTAAGAGAAAGTGCTTATGTGGCACAGGTGCCGGAAAAAGTCACATCATCAACATTTTTATGTTATCTCAACCGCAAATTCTGTCAAAATAATTGCAATATGATTTATTTATTTATATTTTAATTTCTGCCTAAAAAAAAGAAATATTTTATTGCAAAACAAAATATTAATACATAGACTAAATTCAATATTCCACTGGTGTGGGCTCAAAGTAGCAATCTTTGTGCTCAGAATAATAATTTGATTGATAAACACGTGTACATAATAAACTGATAAACTATATAGATGCTAAGTAGAGTAATGCGATAAATGTCAAAGCCGTTAAATGAAAACACATTTGGAAAAGGGTGCCATATATAAGCATATGCAGTGTGTGAGCTGTTGTACAACTCTTGTTTGATCGTCACAGCACCTTATCTGACGTGCTTTATCCTCACATGTAATTAATTCATACACCATCAAAAAGGACTTGCAGTGCCGGCTTGTTAATGAGAGCAGTGCTGCAACACTAGCAGACTGAGGCGGTCAAAACACCGTAAAGTTCAGTAAAGAAAGGATCAGATTTTGATCTACTTTATACTAGCCGACAGCAATCCATTAGATATGCTCTGATTGGCTCTGATATACTCTGAGCTTTCATTCAGCTTCATGACCTTAAAAACTACCAACCCCGACTAGCCCTTTAATTTTGAAGGCCAATGTCCACCTTTTGCCATAAAAACATATTTAATGAGCATGCTTCCATGTAATATGTATTCATATTTGTTTTGTGTTTTTCTTTTCTTTGAACCCCAGTGGATCAGAGCAGACACGCTCGCTTTGAGAGGAAACACTTCAATACTTTTCGAACACTGACACTATCGTTGGTATCACTGTTTTTGCTGAACAACCTACATGAGAACACACACAGATGAAATTGGTTTTCCCATTCAAGTATTACATTTCTTCCACACCTCCACTTTCCTCTCATGACAGCTCATGTAGACTCCAGGGTGCCCTTTAAAAGGCCAGCAGCAAACAGGGTCAAAGTTCAAATTGATTGAACGTTGTATGGAGTGCCTCGACCACACGCCTGAGCGGTGCACATCACTGCGAGCGGCCCTCCAGGTAACGGAGCGTTACGGCTCTCCTTGCAAGGGCTCAGGGATTGTACTGATCAGTATGTGTAGGTGGCTACGGTTGATGCTGCTAAGCTGATGTTTGGAATTGAGTTAAGGATTGGACATGTAAATACATAAGTAAACAGGAATCATTCTCAATGCACTATGCTGATATGTCTCCTTTTGAATCAATGAACAACAAGGTCAGGAAAGAGCAATCTGCCATCTTTAATCAAGTGAAAACATACTGTTAAAACACATTATCGTCTCTGTGCAAAACACTTTGTTTTAGTAAAATAAGGGCTGGTGCATAGTTCCCTTAATATGAACCCCAAAGAGCAAAATTGTATTTCCCTCTACCCTTTAGATCTCTGCAAGATAAGATAAATTTGTTACTGATTTTTATACTGGCTCTGTCCGTCTTGCACAGAAAAAGCTTATGCTGAAACACATAAAAATATGCAAGGACATGCTCTTTCCCCCCCATCTCTCTTTCTCCCTCAGACACACACACACACACAAACAAACAATAAGACGCCACCCCACAGACTAAAAAACCACAATTGGTTTCAGTGAGTTGTCACATTCTGGCCGAAAGTCAATTTTACACTTACTTAGCCCCATAATAAGAAGTCATGTTGACAAGCCCACAATACATCTCTCCTTATAGAGGGCGGAAGAGAAAGAAAAACACAGAATAAGGAGGAAGACGACTGGAGGGGTTAAGCAGCATTTGGGGGAGTTGATAAAGAGACGCTGAGAGAAAACGAGTGACAAAAGAACAAAGAGAAGGAAAGCACTACATTTCCATTTGTGTTCCTACAGTGAGGTGTGACATAAGAGTTTTTTAAATAGATTTCTTCTCTCATGAAATAATGTTTGCACAAAATATGGATACAATGAATGGGATAATACATTGTCTAGTTTTTTATATATATTATGTATTCATACTCATGATGGGTTTATACGTTTCTTTTATATTCTCATTTAATTCATTGTAATTTTCATCCTTAAATTGTATTTTAAAGTTTGAAGTTTTCATAGAATTAGACCTTGTTTTTGTGTTCGGCATTGTGTCTGCAACAGTCATTCGATTTATTCACATTCAGTAATTACATATCTGTGAAGAAGTTTCTGTTGTTTGTGGCGGAGTCTGCCATCCCTGCACTGGGGAATCACAGGAAATGAGGCATGCACGTAATCAAGCATAATTCTGTTTAATCACTGTTTAACGTTCCCTCTCTTTACATGGTGTCAGAGCTGTATAAAGTTACTGTTAATGCAAACTAAACAGAGCATGGTTAGTGCCTATCACAAGCACTCATCAAGAATACATCTAAAAAACAGGATACCGTCATTCTTCTTGACAGCAGATCAAGTTTTATTTTTGCCACGGAGGCTCCGGAGCAATGGAACAAGACGGTGCAGCCACAGTGAGCTGTTAGAAACAGGCTGCACACCTCCAACCCCTCAACAAGGTTAATATCTTTACTGTATCCTTTTCTTGTGAGGAAAGCTACTCGCATGGCAAGGCATGAAATCAGTTGCTATCATAGTTGCAGTTGCAATTATCACCGACTAAATTTTGGTCCCATACTGTAGGATGTGAGATTTCCATTTCCATTTCTTTTTTGATTATAAAGCAGGTTTAGGTGCTTTGTAAATACCGTGAAAGTATCAAAATGCTCAGTCTATGGAGAAACGCACACAGCCCATATTCAGACACTGTGCCTTTAAATGAGCTGTCAGGACTACAGTCACCGCCCACAGCCACCCACCATGACTGTCTTGGCAAAAATACTTGCAGAGCTGTTGCCAAAACATTTAGGCTGTTGCCTGCTCAGGCCTGTGAGAGCCGACTGATCAGATCAGACTGGGCTTTTCAGAAGGGTGGGCTTAAAGAGACAGGCACTCAAACTGAGTATTAAGACAGAGGCTGAATAGAGGTGCTGCAGCAATTGACAGTTTGACAAAAAATAATGTGATTTTTGAACATTAAAGCATATAAACATTTTCTAGTAGACACCCAAAATGAAAGTAGGAACCTGAAAATGTTCTTTATGGTGACCTTTAAAACAACATGTTTGTTTGGCTGCACTGTAAATGGATACACCATTTTTTTTTCTGTTGTATAATAACATGTGTGTCACCAAATCAGCCAGCACTGAAAACTGAAGGATAACAATAACTATGGAGTGGATTAATCAATGACTGTAATTCCACATATGCAGTATGAAGAATCTAAAGATAAATGACATTTAGTTGTGTAGTGTTAGGGTTTTGGAAGTGACCCAGAAAATCATATCTTCGCCTCTCTGCAGATAACATAATGCATTTTTACCAAGTCATGTGTCAGCATTTATATAACCTGACACAGTACTTTATAATGCCACTACTGAATGCTTTGTGCTGGTTAGGATAGCTGATACAATTAGCTAATCAGCAGAAGGCAGGATTTGAACTGTGTCAATCCACTCTTCCCACCTGCCAAAAAAGAAAACACTTGTTTGTTTTGCTGTTGTGTGTTAGAGTGATATATTAAATGTTGCGTTTGCACATTTGTCTAGCTAACAGAAACACTTGCTCTGGCTCTGACAGGAGTGTTAGCGCTCTTAAAACAGTTGCTGTGGTGTTGTGCTGCTTTTTTTATTGACAAGGGAAATGCACACGTTGTTGGCTGGCGTGGTTGGGAGAATTTAAGTCAGTGTGTGTTGTTTTGTTTGTTTGTTTGTTTGACATACATTTGGGGACAAATTTCAGATGAAATACCAGATAAATGGGGACGGCTTGTCCAATTCAGGACAAAAGCCAGGTCCGAAATTGAGAAAAAGCTGATTAGTGGGTCAGTAGTAAAGGTTACAGTAAGGATGAGGGAGTTAATCATTAATGGCAGCTGTGTCTGTTCAACCAACTAAATCATCTCTATCTGTTTCTGTACTTGGAATGGACGGGGCTTAACCACACGTGGGTGGTGCTCAAGATGGCTTTGGGCAGGGCTAATTGGATGTTGTAATTTAAGCCTGAAATTGATGGATGGATTGATCAGAAGTTGCTATATTTATTATATATTAGAATTTATAGAACATTTGGGTGCTCACTCACCCCTTGGTAAGTATTACTAGGAAATTATTGTAGGTATATGTAATGTCCCCACAAGTGACACGAATCAAGCTAAAGTCTTCTTTAACAGAAAAAAAAATTATATACTGGTTTGCATTTTGCTCAGATTTGAACAAATACCACATGGATGGTGGTAAACTGTTCCTTTTAAAAGGTAACTTTAAATGGTAAAAGGTAGCAGCTAAGTTGCATTGTGGGTAATGTACGCACAAGGTCAGTTTTGAAACAAATGATCGGAACAGCAGAAACAGAGATATCGCCTTTTTTATTCCACGCATTCTCCTTCCATTACAAAACCTTGTGCCTACATTACCCACAATGCATCTTAGCTATTGAGTGACAACACTGGTGGGAGGTTATTAGATTACACGCAGCTTCCTCTGGAGCCACAAAAGGCTATATACTGCTTTTTCCACATATGCAATGGTACTTCCCAAGACCTGTAAACACACTTTATTGTGTAAAATTGGTGAAGTTACCCTTTAAGTAAAAACTTTGACTTTCAGGTTATGGTTTGATACACTCGTGTTTGTTTATGTTTGATCTTTTCTGTTTTTATCCAAACATCAAAGTAGTGCGTGACATCAAACAAACCAATCCAATGAAACCACTCGTCATTATCATCTGTCAATCACCTCTGGAAATAATATGTTGCTCTGTGGCTTAATGGCATCAAACATGGTAACTTCATCTCTGAATGCATTATTCATGCATCTGTATTCCTTGGATGTTTTCAGAGAGCACAATAAGAAATGCTAAAATGGCGACCTTCATTGCACAGCAGTCATTTCACAACAGGCATCATTTACACAGGTCTCAGTCTGTCTCACACGCACACACTGAGACAAAGAGCCCACTTTGTGATAACCCTCGTCCCCGTTCCCATTGTGCTGTTCATTCTGAATACTTCTTTGTTTACGTCTCTCTGTAAAATAAAGATAATGCCAGCACACTGAGATGTAAACATTCTTTTATTCGGCCCCTCCCTGTGAGCAACAAAAATGAGGAGTGGACCACCTAATGTGCAGCATTTGATCTGGTCTTACTGAGAGTAATGGGCAAAGACAAAGACAATTTTCTACTACAAAGAGACAACAAAGCTGTCCTTCACAGAGAAAGAGAAAATGAGTGAGATGAATTGTTTCGTGCTTTGGTTTTTCATTCTGTTTCTATGTCCAACTAATGGTTTAATGGTTAATGTGATTATGGTTGGTGATTTGAAAACAAGCAAAGGACTTTAAAAGGATTAAACTACCTCTTACCACTTTAGGCAGCTATTTTAAAACCTAAAAGACAATGTGCAGTTTCAAAACAACATAAACCAGTGGTGAAATTTAACTACATATATTAAGTCAAGTACTGCAGTTTACTACAAATATGCTGTACGTTCTCTTGCGTTACTGTGGCAATTATTACAACGCCATTTTTGGAAAGAAAAACATGGGCACTTGCGATTCACTGAGAACAATCACTCAAGTCATCAATTAAAAAAGAGCAGTGCTTCATTACCTTGCCACTAGCGGTGCTTTATAGGCTAACATTAGCAACCTACCCTGCCAGTCAGCACTGATATAAGAGCAGTGCTACCGAGTTCAGCAACTTTGTTGCTGGATATAAGTGACTTTTTGGGCGTCATATGCCATCAAATGAGGAGAATACAACATTTAAAAATATCACAATGTGGGAGTGTCATGCACAAATCAGCTAGCTAGGTAGCTAGTTAGCTATGGAGACATCAGCAAACTAATAGTGATTGTTTTATGCTTGTCACAAAGAAAAGGATCATAACATATTGGAACAATAAAGTTCTCATAACCCGTGATTTAAAGTGTGCCCCTGAAAAAAGCTTCATTTGGAGAGCCATGTAGGCCAAACCCTTCGCCCTATCCCTCTGTAGTGCTAAGTGGTAGGGGCAAGGGGTGTATTGGGATTGCATTGCTTTAGATCAAATTACCCAACAATATATATAGTGGTTTAACCTTAAACATCTACAGCAGTAAAAAGCAACATACACATGAGTGCAGCAGTCATAATAATAATAAAAAACAACATTTATAACAGTAAAACACAGACAGTGACCATTTTTCTGCAGAATGAGTGCTTAACTTTTGATTATTTAAATACATTTTGCTGGTTATTCTCTAAAGTGTGGTTTAAAATGCAGGACTGGAGTATTTTTGCAGTGTGCTGTTGCTACTTAAACTCGGGTAAATGATATGGATACTTCTTCAGTCACAGTCTATTTCTATCATATTGCAGTCAATTGAAGTGAATTTTTGAAGTAATCTTGTTATTACGGAAAAGGGCGCAATAACCCATCCCTGAAGGCTTTTCAGTATTGTGCATTATTATTGCAGGGTACATGATAATTAACCTTTATCAAAGACGGAAGCCACTTTAATTAAAGCGGTTGTCTGGGAGCACATGCACATGTTGTGCTTGATCCATCCATACCATAGTGTTCAGTACATACACACCACGTGTCTTTGATATGATTAAATATTGCCTAAAGCGAAGTTGCAGACCACTCGCAAACGTCCATTTATAATTACCAGAAAAATCTTCTTCAAAGCTTCTTCTTCAGACCTTAAGTATTTGACAGACGCTTCCAAAGAGCCTTCATACAATCAAAGTGTTTTTTTGTTAATGCTGCCTTTCATCCCCCGCTCAGAAAAGATACTTCCTCTACAAAAGATAAACCTTTTGGAAGCCAGATAAGGAGGATGTGACAAATGATCTTCCAGGACGCTTGGCAGAAAGAAAACAAAAGCTCATTTTGTTCTCGGTTTACAAGATTATTTGTTCATTTGTTGGATATGATAGGGTGATAAAAGAGCAATAAAAGCGTTCTCTCTTACGAGGGAGAATCACTTCTGAGAGCCACCCTGGAGCTCCACAGTCATGTACGTTGCTGATCACTTGACCTGCTGCCTCATGTTGAAGTCTGGATATAAAGGTTGTCTTTTCTGGAACAGGATCATAACTCACACCATAGCAAGTCTTGTTATCAGTCCCTTTTTGTTGCTTGGTTATCAGAATATCTCAAAGACGACCTGATTACTGTCCGTGAATTTTGGAGCAAAGCTGGGCAATGAGCCAAGTGATACACTTTGTTGCACACAGATCAGGTGCCGGATCATAAAACTGTGTGTGTAGAATCACAACCAAAACTCTGTGTTAGCACTAGGACCAAAAATAATTTGGTCATGCATATGCATGGTATTCATATGCATACTTATAAAGCCTTGTGTTTGCATTGCTCTGCGTTATAAATATCAATCACTGTGAAGCTGGGAGAATGTACACAAGCCTGATTCTTATGTAGGCCATAAATGAGCCGACGTCAGAACGTGCAGCTCTTACGCACAGCTGAGGCTACTTATGCAACGTAGTCTCAACTTGAATGATTAATTTATCAGACTGACAGTGATATCTCAATAATCTGCCAGAAAGGAGATCAAAAATTTAGTTTGGATTATCTACTTTACAAAGTCCTTTACTCAAAAATCTATTTCTCTAACAAATAGGACCTATAATGTTTGGTGAGGTTTTTGGGAAAGATCATGGTTATAGTCACTACCAAGTTAATTTGGGGATCTTTGTCATTATGGTTACATTACTAACCAAGACCATAACCACCTGTCCATCCACCTCCCCCCTCACCCTGCAAACATTGTCCCTATACCTGGGGTATTTAATTATAATTCAAAGAGGTCCAGTTAGAGAAAATTTCCTCAAGCAAAGGTCCAGAATATCATAATTACTAACTTGCATAATGATTCAGCTCACTATACAGTATATTGAAGTAGACCAGCAGCCCAGCTTTAACACCTCCTTTAACCTCTAAGGTTTAGCGTCATATGAGATGACTTACGATGCATGCGATTGGTCTGTAAGTTTCCCCTCGGCTATTAAACCAGTAATATAAAGGCTAGAAAAATTATATAAAAGATGAATAACTCTCAGTAATTTATCAGTTAAAGGTCCAGGTCTTGATAGGACAGCATCTGAGTCCAGATTCGACCCTCATTAGTTTTGACCCTAAAAGGGAGTTGGAGTGTACCAACCAAAACACGTGTGTAGTGTAATAACAGCAATTACAATGAGTGAAGGTCAAAGTCAGATGAATCCTCTGAGGCTGACCTCAAGGACAGTAATATAAGATTATAAAGCAAAAATAAGCATATTTTCACTCTGAAAGAAACTTAAAATGACTGCTCAGGTGCATATTCAGCATTTTGCTCAAGGACATTTTGACAGGACACATGGCTGTTGTTGTGCACGCCGTCTGCCTGGGAGATTGAATCTGTAACCTTACAGTAATGGGATGGTCTCACTAACCACTAATCTGCACTGCCACCTGAGAAAAAGAGACAGAGAGATGGATAGACGGGGAAAAATGAGAATGTGGATGGAAAGAAAGGAGGAGATGAGTAGAGAAAATAGACAGACAGATGGGGGGAAAGGATGATAACAGAGCAGGGGCAGAGACAGTGATGGTGGAGAGACAAACAAAGTGTGAGTGATGGTGAGGAGATAGTAAATGAATACCGAGGGGGGAGGGAAAAGACGGGGAGTGATTGAAATGACGGAGAGCGAGCTATTGAAATTGCCGGAAAGAGAGGAAGACCCATATTAAGAAGGCGAAAAATTGGCAGGAAAGCAAGCTGATAAAGATAAATGGATTTAAAAAAAGACAGAGGTCACATTCGCAACAAAGTCTCTCCAATGTGGTCTCCTCTGTCTGTAAGTCTGTTCTAAATACTCATCAGCCATTGGTCAGGCAGGAGGAAGTGGTAAGCCCTGAACCCCGTAACCCTTCATTTCCTCAATGACAAATTCGGGTGTCCTTCGATTCCACTTCCTCTCTGTCTCACTTACCGCCAGCACTGTCACATATTCTCATTAGTCACCGTGGCAGCTAAGATGAGTGTGTGTAAGTGTGTGTGTGTTTTGGGGTGAGTCAGAGAAATAGAAACAGAGGGGAGGGAAGAGAAAGTGTGTGTGACGAAGAGAGAGGGATTATACATGAGTAAAATGATGCATGAGTGTATGAATGAGTGTGTAGGGCATAACGTGGCGCTTGTGTGCCACACGACAACATGCTTATGTTAAGCATGTATAACATTTTTATGTAGGCAAATCATTTTCTTTTAAATAACACGTCTACAGTGCTTGAAGATAATAATATCTTGGATTTCTATAGCGCCTTTCACGAGACCCAAGGAAGCTTTGCACAGTACAATAAACACTATACAGACAGACAAACAAACAGATTGAAACAGGTAACAAAGATGCATGTCTGCCAGAGGAAGAAGAGTTTAGAGCGGTTGCAGGCTGTAGTGAACAGATGATGTTTGAGAAGTATTTTTTAAACATGTCCAGAGATGAAGCATTGCAGATGTCAAGCAGGAACAGCACTCCAAAGGGTCGGGGCTGCGACCCTGAAGGCTCTGTCTCCGAAGGTACACAGTCTGGTGTGGGGAATGGAAAGCAGGCCAGTGTCTCAGGAGCAGAGGTTCCGGGATGGGGTGTATGGGTGGAGGAGGTGGGAGAGGTACTGAAGGTGGAGGAGGGTTGGGGTGATGTGCTGCCAGGGCTTGGTGCGGGTGAGAAAACTGGCGGCTGAGTTTTGAAATACCGGAGCCTGTCCAGGCTTTGCTGGGTACCCCAGACAGGACTCCATTGCAGTGGTCCAGACAGGAGGTTATGAATGCATGGATGAGGGCTTCTGCCCTGGTTGGTTCCAGCTTCTAACAACGCTGTAAGTATCACATGGTATCTGTGTTTTGGCAGCGATCGAGTCTTGGTAGTTGCCAGTTTGTGGGAAAAATGGAATGCCACATTTCGTACATTTCGTGGCTGAATGTTATCAATAACGCATCCGTATTAGCTTTGTGTGTTAGCAATAGGCTTTATACAAAGTGCAGCTGAGGCTGACAGGAATGTTGTTAGTTTGTTTAAGCTGACAGAAAAATAATTTGAAACTATTTTAATAATCAATCCATCATTTTAGTCGTATTTCAAGCCAAGGGAACATTCACTGGTGCCAGCTTCTCCATGTGAGGATTTTCTGCTTTGCTCCATCATGCATGATAATAAACTGATCATCTTTGGATTTGGACTTTTGTCAATATTTTCAGACATTTTATAGATGTTATTACATAATCATAAATCAATGGATCAGCAAAGTTATTTGAAAAATCCTCCTGAGGTAGACATTCATGGTGTTTCAAGGACTTATTTCCTTATATTCCATTGGATACTGTCAAAGCAAAGAGCACACATATACAGAACACCGCCTCCCCATCCTTTATTCTATACAGTCCTTTTCTTTCCTATCACAATGTCCCTACAGATTTTTTTTACTCGTTACATTTTCCCCTCTACTACAGTAATTGTTGTTCGACCCTGTAAATATAAAGGAAAAAGCTACAACAATCATGCTGACTTGCACTCTGATCACAAATGCTAAGTTTGAAATATACAAACAACAAGCACATACTGTTCATTGTGTACTGAGGGACATTTGGTATAATTGAGTTTTATATTCCCTTCCAATGTGGCATGTTTTCCTCCGAAGCATCACAGCACTGACAGCTTACCCAGTGACTAGACTGAGTTCAAACATTCTGGACTGTGCATCTGTGCAGATTATAGTATTCCATATCGCAAATCGTGACTATAAGCAGCTGCCAATCCAGTTGGAGAAGGAACTCATCTACCTCCACAATCTGGGAACAGATTGGACTGTGAAGGCAAGGGAACAGTGAGGCGAGATCCTTTTCCCAGTGTTTCAGCGTGAAGGACCCGTTCCAGGACAAGTCTGTTTACAGTCAAGAAGTACTGCCAGCAGTGAGCGGGCAATCAAAGCAACGAATTTAGTGGACATGTAAAATTCATCTGTTCTCTACTCTCTACAGGCGCAGATTAAAGTTTTAAATGGCTGTCAAATGTTAAAATGCAATAGTCAGATGTTCCTGTAATAAATCAGCGTTTGATTATTAAAATGTGTGCCAAAAAATAATATCAAATCTAGAGAAACACATTTTTAACGGTTCATTTGATCAATAACATGTATTTATTCATCTTTTTTGGTGCAGCAGCTGT
Source organism: Pagrus major (assembly GCF_040436345.1). NCBI lineage: Eukaryota > Metazoa > Chordata > Actinopteri > Spariformes > Sparidae > Pagrus > Pagrus major. The sequence continues at coordinate 15,015,284 of NC_133234.1, read as the reverse complement.
AAACAGATAAAAAAAAAATAGAAGTTGGAATAGTAGCAACACAGCCTACAAGACCGATAGATGCCAGTTTGAAGACAGGGGATTAGAAAAGATTCACATTATATTTTAATGGTATAAATTGTTTAAATGTTCGATTAAAGAATGCTTTTTTATTTCAACTTTTCTTTTCTGCCTATAAACAGACACATTTAAAGATATGAACTTTGACAAATATCAGAAATCACCCCTAAAAAAACAACCGTGTTTGGTAGCTACAGCCCTGCTGACTAAAAAGGGTGAAGGGATCCAGAGTGGTCATGGCAAGAATATTAAATACTGTGCATATATCTCCATTTGCATCTTTTTAGGTTGCATTGAAGAACCATTTCTGTGTTTCTTATATATGCTTCTTTTTAGAAATCTGGTTAAAAAGCAAGTTTTTTTTAAATTCACGTTTGCAAGCCAGTTTTAATTAACCAAACAGCCTGGAGAGTTGAATCCTTGGCCTCGAGCACTTTGTCTCCTGACGAGCACCACAGCAAGCATTTCACACACAACCTGTGCATACAAGATCAACAAGTCCAAAGTGATAGCTACTCATCAGAACATACCAAAATAATTTATGTAAGGATTTTAAAAATGTATATGTATTTTCTCATTAGCTGCCCCTGTGAGGAAGGTATAGGTAAGCGTAGCCGACTAAGGTCAGACAAAGACCACCCTTGTGGTTAAACACGAGTGTGCAGCCATGCTACTCCAGGAGACTGTATTGAGGCCTATTTTAGCACTTGAAGCTAAATGCTAACATAGGCACCTTAACATGCTCACAATGACAACATGCTGATTCTACCATGTTAACCACATTAGCTTAGCGTGTAAGCATTCTTACATTCTCAAACACTCTAGCACTGAACACAAAGTACAACTGAGGCTGATGGGAATGTCATTTGTGCTGCAGTTATTTGATCATAAACCAAAGTTTTGGCCTAATGCTGGTGCTGAAATGAAAAAATGAAAAAAAATGCATGGCCTTATATATGTGTACAAAATTTTGTGCCCATCCATCCGGTAGATGTTAAGGTATTTTATTGAGTAAGTGAAGTCTTGATCACCACAGTCATTCAAATGTGTCCTCTGGGAACCTTGACTATGTGTAGCAAATTTCAATTTCCCTCTGAACCACAAATGTCAATGTCATGGTGGTGCTACAGGGAAAACTAGAGGACCTCCAAAGTCAATAACAATGATCCTCTTGGAATCATGAATGGCTATACCAAATTTCATGAGAATTCATTATGATATTCAGTCTGGACCAAAGTGAGCCGACAGATGGACCAACATCACTATCCCTAGAGCCCAGTAATGAATGACACTTTTACATTCAGCTACCTCAACTTTACTTTTTTGCTGTACTATGTGAACATCATAATAATTCCATGTGATATAAACCTAGGCCATTTTGAAATGTCTCCATAGGATCAGGGTTAAGATCAGCCGGGGTGCTGCGGGACAAAGCACTCAGACTCTCAGCTGGATCCCAGCCTGCAACGGGTTGAAAAGTTAAAGAGCCCCTTTAGACGTATAATGACAAAGAACCATTTCAACTCTCTGACACACACTCACATGCAATTTCTCCTCCATCTCTGTGATAATGTGACAGCTGAGGTCGGCGATAAAGTGAGAGCGGAGGGGAGATAACTTTGAGAGGACTGCAGAGAGACTGTACAGTATGTGTGTGGGAGAAAAATACAAAATGTGTGCATCAGATTAATGTTCTACTCTAAGAAAACCTCTTGACCCAATTGTTGCAGTTCACTGCAGTGGTGAGGTCAGTCGAGTAATTAGCTAACCAGGGCAGATCCCGACTGTGTATTTTAGGTGGAAACCAAAAACCATAATAATCTAATTTTAATACATAATAGATCAAGTTTTTGGTGGATCTTGACCTACTTTAACCATGTCTTTCACGAGTTGAAAAGTGTCTTTAAAAATGTGTAACAGTGCGGTGGTGCCACATTTGCATTTCAAGGTTTTCATTATTGTGGAGGCGGCTTGACACGGCATGAAATGAATAGACTTGCGAGAGAGAAACCTCGAAGACTTTCAGGGAAAAAGGGCAGAGGCGGGCGCTATTTCACACAGCAAAGGTCATGTGTTTATTATGTGTGCAGACAGTAAATTAATGAACATCAGTGAGACCTTTTTGAGAGAAAGTCAGGAGGGGTGGGCCACGTCTACGGCCTCCACTAAAACAATGGAAACCGTGCATTAGTCTCACTAATAAGTGTTTTCAGGAAAACTCTCTTTACTTCACAAAGTTGGACGGAGGCAGGCACATAACTGAGCCCCCGATGATGTCTTTTTATTGACGTTTTACCCATTAAACTTCAAAGAGGCCTTGATAAAAAAAAAGTTCTTACTCGCTTGTATGGATTTGTAAGAACCTAAATTCCCTCTTTCGTCTTTGAGTGTCTCCCACGGCTCCCCTTTTTCATCTTTCCTCACTATCTACCTGTCTCTTTCCTTGTCAATCAACTCTATCTCACTGCCTCTGTCAATCTACTCTATCTCTGTTCTCACATCCTGGTCCACTCACCGTCCTCTTCTCGCCTATTTTCTCACTCTCAGCCATCCTGCACTTTCATCTCTATCCCCCACTCTTGTCTTCCCATCCACCTTTGGTAGGTATTCCTCTCTCTTTGTGCCTTAGTTGAGTTCAATAAATGAGAAGATATAGTGGTATTTTCCGATACTCATCCAAGCTACATGGTTTTAATTCAATCTAGGTAAGTGTCTCATCCTGTTAATATTATATGCCTCTCTACTTCTGTACTCCATTGTCCATAACATACTCTACATGCCAGGCGTGCCTCCACTTCACACCTATCAGGGTTTGCAAAACAGGCCAGTGTGATACAATTGACAGTCTCATGGTTGCACAACAGGAAACCGGAGGTTTACCAAAGTCAATAGGATTCATCGTCCATGACCATGAATGTCTGTAACCAAATCTCATGAACATTCATTGAGTAGTTCAGATACTTCATTCTGGACCAAAGTAGGACTGACTGACCTACATGCCATCCCTAGATCCATGACGCTTAAGTGGCTGAATGAATGTTGGTTGGAGAGCGAATCGAAAACCTGGTTTCTGGTATTGAAATCACTTTGTAAGCACATTCATCAACCTCAACTTACAGTACCCACCTCACTTTTTGCTAAAGTCCCGATAGAATCCAGGTTAAAAGGAGCCTGTCCTCATCAGAAAAATGACCATATAGATTGAAAATAAAATTTGGTTATTATAACCCCTATTTATGTTTGCACAGAAAGCAGTGAGGAGAAGAAGTATAAAAAGGGAAAAGTCCATATAAGGAGGAGGTTGGGGATTGACGTTCGGGTTAAACAAGCACAGTGTAAGTTCCATGACAGAAGTTAGAGAGGTAGCAAAGTGATTTGAACCTAAACAGCAATGTTTTCTTAAACCTAACGAAGTAGTTTTCTTGACTAAACCTAACCAAACCGTAACCCTACAACGAAGTTCATGTGTCACTGGTACGACGCAACAGTCATGTTTTTTTAAGAACAGTGAAATATGTTGTTTTTGGGAGATGCTGATAATCAATCTATTCAGTCATTTTAATCATGAGGATTTATTGATTAAATGAATAAAAAACTAAAACTCTCAGCTGGATCCCAGCCTAGAGTCGGGTTTAAAAGTAACAAAAGCACCTTTAGACATACAATGTTATTAGAAACACAGCTGTGGGACAAAATGTTATTGAACAGTATTGTGTATACTGAAATGTGTGATTCTATTTGTACTGACAGGAATGGGAATATTTAAAAAGCAATGCAACATCTTTGTTTTTTTTAAAAATATATTTCTGTTTTGTTGCATTTACCAAACAAACACCTTACGCCTTAAATGCCTTAAACACTATCTGCAATAAGTGCTTGAATGTGACGACTAAACGATCACAAGCAAAATGAAGTCCTCGGGCAAGTCAAGTGTCTGGGGCTAGTCTAGTTCAGATATGGCTGTAACTGTGCTGTAGTAGATACCCATACATCTTAGAACATGCTTCGCTTTTTTAGAAAGCTTGCTGAAAGCAGAGTTACAGAGCAAGTGGAGAAGCAGCTAACTTATAAGTTACATCAGCCTTTCTTTAGGCTGCAGTACTTGGGCATGTGCTACATGCTGCTGGTCCTTTTTACTCCCACAGCCTAGTAGCTCATTCTTAAAATCTGAAATGTGCCCAAACTTACTTCTTTTTACTATTTCAGCTTTATTTCCCCCCTTGCTATAAACTTGTGTTGTCAGTTCACAGCGTCAGCTCTTGATGACTCTCCTCACGTGTCTTCTTTATTAGTTTAGTGATAAACAAAGCTTTGTTCAGTCACAGACTTTGCTATTACACAGCAAAATGTGTAACATTTTAGCACAGTAGTCATTTAAAGTCAATAAAATAGCATGCTGTAATGATGTCATTTCTCTGTTGTAATTTGAGAAATGTGTCTTTGAATTGCTCGTGAATGCTTAATTGGGCCTACTTCAGAAACAAATCAGGCCTGTGTAAGTGTCTGTATACTATGTGCACATACCACCCACTCTGGGGCTGAGTATCCCCGGTTAGAAAAAATACATACGCCACCTCTATCATCGACAACAACATCTATCTATACACACACACACACAAACAAAAAGCAGCACCTCCCACTTTGCGACGAGATCAATCAGCCATTCAGACACGGAGTGGCTACACCCACCATTCCCCTAACACCCATCATTCAATGTTACACATGTCTTCTGCGCATCTACCTATAGAGCTGTAGGTGTGTGCATGTATTCTTGAGGATCTCTTTGTATGGGTATGTGTAGAGTTGTGTGTCTTTATCTGTGTGTGTTTGAATGTGTGTGGGTGTGTGAAAAAGAGAGACAAGAACTACGGTGTTCAAAAGCATCAGAGACAGGAGTGTAAAATAAAGAGAAAGGGAAGAAATGTATAAAACAGCAACAAAGGGGAAGAAAGGTGGTAGGGATTACAAGACAGAGACAGAGAGGAGAGGACAAAGGGAGGAGGGAAGGATACCGGAGGGAGGGAGAGAAACAGATTAAGCAACAGAGAAAGACAGACAAATCATTAAATTCATACCCTGGCCGTGAGGTAGATTGTAAATGAAGGTAGTGAAGGTGAAATTGTAACTGAGGGTGATACAAAATTCAATTATCTCTATTAGTTCACTTCATTATCTGGGCTCAGGTGCTCCTATGTTCCAATTATGTTATCACTGGGAAGTGGCGCCACTCTGTTGGCTTTGACTGTTTCTCTTTTTGTGTTTGTGTGTGTTGTTCTCCCCAGACACATTAATGAGAATCAAAAGAGGAGGACAAGATCAGATTTTAGATGCTGTTAGGCACTTTATTCCTGATGTAACATGGTCCCAAGGCTCATAACATCAGTGGGTCTCCTTCCAAATGTCTCAGCTGGAGGTTACTGTCCACTTGTCTGCAGATCTAATGACTTATTTGGTAAAAATGCCAAACATAGCTGAGGTCCACTGTTCATTCATGACTTTGGAAACAGCAAGTGAGAAAACAAATGCATCACAAAGTCCAATTTGTAGCTGTTCTGGAGTTTTTCACCTCTACAGTTGCATGACAATTGGCCAAACTTCACCTGCTGATGAAGATCCTAAAGCCTCAGCTTTTAAATTGACTCCATGTTAGGATTGTTTTCTTAACTGCTGTTTCCAAGGGCAAGGAAAAACAATGAACCTCCACTTTTAGGCCCAGTAATATAGGCCTGAATTAATCTTGTCGTAAGTTTCCTTTCTCAAATTCCTACACAACAGTGTAGCCCTGTGGTCTGGACTAGTTCATATTTCTATGAGAGTAACACTGCCATGCAATTTAACATGTAGCAACAGGGAAGTTGGTCTTTGTAACAATCTTGGCAGTATACCAGCCAAACCATCAGAATCAGAATACTTTATTATTATTAATTCCCGGGGGGAAATTGTTTTTGTTCCAGATGCTCTGTGCAAAGTAGAAATAGAAATATAGCATGAATGGAAACAAGAGATAAAGATAAAGATATAAGTAAAATAGTAAAGTAGACAATAAAATAAAATAATAAAGTAGACAATAAAATAAAATAAAATAATAAAGTAGATAATCTCAAGTGTTCAAACCATACCAGCAGAATGCCGAATGCGGTATGAGGAAAAGTCTTGAAAATACTTTACTGCTTCCCACCTTGCAAAGGAGACGTGGCAAGTCCTTTGTGGAGTTTGCGGGTACTCTGGCAAAACATGTGTACTATGTCAATTCTCCGGTCACTGCCCTTGACCAAGGCACTGGCTTGGATCTGGAGTTGGTCTCCGGGCCCAGTACAACCTGTTACCCAGCTAAAACCAAAATAATCAAGCCTGTTCCTTTCTAAGCTCAGTGTCAAGTCTTAACTGCTGGCCAATGAGCTGCTCCACCAGGGCAGCTGCAGTGCCCTCCTAAAGTGGATCTCAACGGTACTTGTTGAAGAAATTGAGTCCATGATCCTCCTCTCCAGTTCTGAGACTTTAAGTGATTACTTATGATACCTGAGGCCCAAAAGGGACCAAATACCTGCATGGGAAAAAAACATAACACAGTTAAAAACACTGATTGCCGGCTCAGAAGATTTAAAAAAAAAGAAAACACCACCTGGAGACCCCATAATTGCTTGAGGACACTTGAGCACGGCAAATAATTTCTGTTAACGGAGCTTGAACCCCAGCCTCCCAGCTAAAGAGCATTCTCTTTCCCTTACTAGACCACACTGCTGCCCAACATAGAAATCCACATCCTTTTTATGGGTATAATTTCATAAAATAACACCTCCATTACTTTGGTTGTCTTCCTCTATAATGAAGTTATTGTTCTATGAGTGAGAGAGGCCCAGTCCAACTCTGCTGCAAGGTCAGTGAGTGCTTATTGATTTACCATTCATCTGTTGTTGAGGTCATTACCGGCAGGGTAGCTGTGATGATAATCTTGATTATGGATGGGTAGTTCAAGTAGTGTTATGAAGGAGGGATGTACAGGGAGTGGGAGGAAAGGAAGGTGTGAATGTGAGGGGCAAAGAGAGGTCAAGAGAGGTGACATATAAAGAGAAAATGAAACACCTGAATAAACGCACAAGCTAAGTCCCCAAGCATTATATCCATTTGACATTCATGGGAGTAAACAGACAAACAAAAAAGAGACAGCAAGGTAACAAAAAGGTAACCTGTAATATTTTGTTCACACAGGATAATTAGCCTAAATTTGGCGTTTGGTTTGGGACGCACAGGAGAAACAATGTGAACGCCTCAAAAAATCAATTCCCATCTCTGGTCATTTCCATTTCTGACCAAAACATCATAATTGGAAACTAATTAATTGATATGAGAAATAATAAAGAAATATTTCTGCCTCCTGAATTGTCTTCATCCAGCGGCAAAGTTCTCCAGGGTCTCCTCTCCCCATCAGCTCTGGATGTGTTTCAATTAGAACCTTCATTAAAACGCCTCAGAGATAGTAATGAGCTCGTTAGATTTAGTAATCATATAATCACTGCATGGATAAGATATCAGACTTTGAATTTCAACTAGAACACAGCAGACAAACAAATCAGCAGCTGAGGTCATTAGAAAGGTGTCGACGTGGAAGACTGAGTGTCTTGAGCGGCTTTCATGAGCGGGATGGTTGAGCTGCAGGTGAAACGTTCTTTGATAATGCAGATTTATACGGCAGGAAGTCATATTCTCTGGACACATTTTTTGCAAACTTCAATGATTCCCACAGACTGAGAATGTTTTTTTTCACGTGCACATTTAGAAAAAAAATTATATCTAACAATTTAAAATGTTGCTTCCAGTTGACCATTGGCTAAGCTAGGCCACCCTTAGGTTCTTATGTGACATTAAGCTTTCCATTATCACACCCCATATATGCAGTTAACGACAATAGTGGGACATTTGCCGATTTCATTTTGATCCAGTGGGACCTCGATTTCAGAATGAAGCATACCAAGACAGGCTACTGTCGCTAATAGATTAGAGCAACTAGCTTATAAAGCTAATTCTAGCTTAATGAGTTGGTTGAAAGCATTATCTCCAGGTGACTTTTAAATGTTTTCAGCTAACTCGTTTTGAACTAGAATGGTAGAGTGCATACCCCTGCCAAGGCCCAGCTGGGGTCACCCAGACATCCTGAAAAGTTCGAGTTTTTTTAACTACAGTAGTGCCGCAATGAATAAACAGCTACTGCGATGGCGGCATTATGACGTAGGGAAGATACAACAAAGTCAGTGTTTTTTGTTTTTTTCCAATAAAAATATTTTTAGTGTTGAGTTTAGACTCTCATGTTTACTCTTCATTGCCACCATGACCACATGGCCACGCCTGGCTCTGTCCCTTTATGTTGGATCTGCACCAAAAGTTAATGGGGTCTAATTTGGGCCAAGACCCGTCCTCCATTCAATTTTCGTGGAAACATGTTCAATAGTTTTTGTAATCGTAATCCTGCTTCGCCAGTGGTCTACAGTCTAGGTTCCAGGGGACACCTGGCGAAGCAGCTGACTGCACTTCAGCCAGGAAAAACACTCCAACTGGCTCTCCCTTGAGCAACAGAGTGAGAAACACTGCTCTGTTGGCAGACAGTTTACTGAGCAAAGAGTCAAGTTCAGGAGATTCAGTAAAAACTGAGGTTTTAAATATGTTCTTCTAAGTCTGTTAGAGCATTTTTTCTAAAGGATCTGGCTGTTGTCCCTCAGTGCAGAAGTCAAATGAGACACGAGATGAAAGGAATTAAGTAAACAATATATTCTTCAACCAAGAGATCCGAACACTGTTTACATATAGGAATTTATTGTGTATTTTATATTGTTTACCATGGGTTATATAGCTTTATTCCTACCCCGTACTTACTTTTTTTCCCGGTAAGATCCAAGCATTATTCCCTGAGAAATTGACAAAAATGTCGAAAACCACAAAAACTCACAATGTTAAAGAAAGTTAGAAAAGAATCCTTTATTTGGATCCTTTTCAAAAGTTAATGGGGTCATTCTTGGCTGAGAACCATCCTCAGTGTCATGGAAATCCTTTCAGTGCACTGTAATAATGCAATACATTTATTGTCAGACAGACTTTTGCATCTTTTTGTCACCAAAAAAGTCCCTGAAACATGAATACATCAATCCATTTAATAGTTTAGCCCTCTATTCTTATCATTCCTGAGAGAGCAATCTATGAAAACCCCCTAATACAGTATGTGCTGTGGTGCCTTTGAGGAAAGAAAAGGGGGGTTGGAGGGGGATTATCTTTCTTATCTGCCTTATCTTCCAGATCTGTTTAAGTCTGCCTAATTGGGTTTTAATTTGGTCAAATCAAGATTCTGATGAGAATCATCCCCAATTAACCCAGTTAACTCACGTTACGAGGCTCAGAGAGCATTATTCCATTTGCATTATTTTCATGGAATTATCTAATTTTTTAAACTCTAGCCTGAAGCGTACTTTGACAAGATTATTGACTCATCTCATCCACTTCGGAACAACAATTGGTCAGCAGTTAACTCTTAATTTTTGATAATAAAAATGAAACGGCAAATTGAAAGTATCGTGCACTTGACCACATTTATTTTATGACTAAATTGTATTATAAGTGTATTGTAAATCACAAAAGCACAGTATGTATGAGCGAGTGTGGTTCATTTTGCAGCTTAACTCTCAGATATCGGCAAATGCAGTAAGTACAAGTCAGACAGTGTATACTTGGAGTTCTTCTACAGTAACAGACACACTTGTCAATATGTAACCATCATCCATCACTGGCAACAAGGCAGCAATGCTTTATGTTTCTAGAAATTGCTTCCTTTTTTCTTTGAGGCAATAGCTTTGATAACTCGGAGCAGGTTTCTGGAGTAAGTAGTGTTCAAATTGATGCTGTCAGCAGGAACCACATGGTTTTCCTTTGGAAGTGATACTTAAAAGTTTTTAGTAAAAAACATTTTGTTCCAAAGCAATACCACAGAGTGTACGCTCCACATTTATCTGTCTGTCTGTCTGTCTGTCTCCTGTATCTGTCTCTCTCACCCTCTGAGGCTGCCAGTTTATCTGTGAGTCTGTCATGCAGCGAAGCTCAGGTTTGAGCAGGGGGATTAGAACCTACAACCATTTCTTCTTCTTTAATAGGATTTGACACAGAGGGGCCAGTTTCACTCCGTGTGCGTGTGTGTGTGTGTGTGTGTGTGCTCACCAGAGATTCACTGGTGCTGTGGTCACACCCCAGTCACAGAGTCCCATATGATGTTGAGTCTCACATCGTCAATATCCTAATCCCTGTATGGCATGGTTGTGTGTGTGTGTGTGTCATGTCTAGGACTTTCCATGTCATAATCCCCATGGGATAAACTCTGTGTGTATGTGTGTGTGTGTTGAAGTGTGTGCGAGTGTGTGTGTGTGTGTGTGTGTGTGAGCGCACACGTGTGGCGAGAGTTGAGGAGGGGAACTGAGGGTCTGAGACAGGCTCAAGCTCAATCCTCATAGGATATTCTCTAAGAGCATCAAGAGGCAAAGACTAGACATGGTGCTTGTGCGTGTGTATGTGTGTGTGCATCCCTTCTCACCTCATGAACGGATGTGTTTTGTTTGAGAAGCTGTCATTTCTTGGACTATGATTGGAGTTTGTTGATGCTGAACAGCTCTCAGTTCCCGTGTGTGGTGTCTGTGTTAATGTCCAATCCATCTGCCCGGAGATGTTTCAGGGAACGGTTGTTCTGATTACTATTTTTAATTCCTTAATTGTAATCATCATTAACATAGGGATTATGCTTTTCAACAACACAAGGCTTTGTTTTAAACTCGTAATCCAAAAGTACATTTATGACTGACAGGAATTCAATACTCTGGGTATTGCATCTGCATCCCGGCAGTGTTAGTCGCATGAGGCATTAGTAGACCTGTCACAATAAACAGTAAGACAGTTGTAAGCCACTGATGATAATGATAATATAATTTCACAATAATGTCAGTGCACTCTTTCAAAGAGTATTCTTAAAGCCACACCATCCAAACAATAAATGAAATGGACTCACAGGCTATGTTCACAAAAAATTAACTTAAATTAAACATTAATTAAGCATTTGGCAGAGGGGTTTAGAGAGTTATTTAGTCCTTAACAGGCAATATACTGCCAACCATTTTTGGGTCCAAATGCTGGCTCGTCCAGGTTAAAGAATGAGTTCACCCAAAAGGGAAAATTCAGTCATTGTCTACTCACACCCATGCAGATGGAAAGAGGGGTGAAGTTTCGTAGTCCACAAAACATTTCTGGAGCTTCACAGCAAAACACCATTCTCCTAAACTACTGGAGTAGATGGGGACTTGTTCTAAAATGCAAAAAACAAAAAACAAAGACAAAAACATAAAATGGCTCCATACAGCTCATCAGGCATAATCCAATTCTCAAGAAACTCAAAAAGTCCAGTTGTCTACAATACAGCAAAGGTCCAAAACCTGTGGTCCAAATTTCTCAAGTAAAGTATTCATTTGAGTTCTCCTACAGTCATTACAGCACACATCAGTGTTTTTTTTGTCCACCTTCACAGAGACATCAGGGGTCAAGGTCAGTCACAGAGCAGCACACACTGGACCTGGTAGGATTAGCGGCTTGTTTGGCATCAAGCTTGAACATAGGATCTTGTATCCTTTGTGACTTTGCAGTCGTTCAACTTGATATAAGTCAAATGACCAAGCTTCCCCCGTATTGCTTGTAAATGTTTTACCCATGTCAGATAAAACCATTAACTGAGAAGCATGTATCCTCCTCTCTCACTTTCATTTTTCATTGCCTAAGAAAGAATGAGTGACACAGAGTCCCTCTGCCTGTTTCTGTCGAAAGGTACCCTGTCTGAGCCACATTACGCCACATCATTATCCAGGCCACCTGCTAGCGGGGCAACAGATGGGAGAGGCTTACCTTGTGCACCCCCGACTGACAGCTCGAGCCATATGAGCAGACGTTTGTCAATGACAACCACAACAAACTCTGCATGACACTTGTACGCTCAAACACTTCCATATGTGGCTCTCTAATGTGCAAACCCATATGGGCCTCACTAAGTTGAGAGTCAGTGACAGAGAAGTTATACTGATCGACATGAATGAAGGCTCTAGACAGATTGTATACCATCTAGACAGTTCAGCAGGGACTAAAGCTAACACCAGTAGTTTTAAAATGCTTAAACTGTAAGTTTACATACATTGTCATGGTTGAGAGGTAGCTGAATTGATCCTGTAATTTTCATCTAGCGCCATCATCAGGTCAGTATTTTAATGTTTCCCATCCTCCAGTTTATGACAAAATACCTGCAAATCTCATGGTATTCTCATATGTGGTCGCTAGCATGGCTGCAGACTCTTAGTCTTGTTGTTGAACAAGGCTAGTGTATACCGAACCAAACAGCAACATTATCTACACTCAATACTTGAATTTGCATATTTAAGTAAATAGAGTAAATAGACAGCATCTTCCATTGTGGCAAAAAGTTTCATCAAAACAAGTCACAGATTTCAGTTTGTAAGTAAACCTTATACAGAGTCTGGATTAGAGTGAGACCCATTTACCATTTACCAACGGGAGAGAAGCTCAGAGATTACTTTCAAATTGTGGGATTTAGAAGTGGGTTTATCTTCACTCCTGTTTATCAACCTGACTGCGGCGGCAATCTGTAGCGACGCCAACCTCATAAAACCCACCGTTAGCTTGAGTGAACTTGTGGATTTTTCTGGGTTTGAACATTGTTGGAAACAATTTGGGATAATGTAAATACACAACTCAACAGGTCAAGTGGTTTTTAGACATTTTAAGGTAGAATTCCTACATATTCCTCCAAACATAAACAAAGTAGCATTTCAAATCATTTTAATTTTACGACAACAAAGTTCCCTTTTTAGTTATAATATAAAAATGTGCAGGGTTTTTTTTAGACACATTTACTGTGCTTATGTTGTGCAGTGTTACAGGATAAAGTTATTAACCTGTATGTTTTTTTGTTTTGTTTTGTTTTTGTTTTTTTGCAGTGTATGGAAATAGCAGTTAAAAATTATTATTAAATTCTTATCCATTTTAGAAAAACACAGCCAAAATTGTACCATTGAAAAATACATAAATACACAATCTTTCAAGATTAAGACATTGAGACAAGATTTGAGATGATTACATCTCATGTTTTCGCAGTAAATAACAAAGATTGCATACTGTAATTCAATTTTTAGTATCAGATTGAATTTCGACTGATTATCACTCAGTTTCTCGTAATATGCTCTCATCTCAGAATCAAACACTCACTCAACATTATCTCAGCCTGAGAGTTGTTGGCCTCAGTTATTAGTAATAACAGCAGAGCAGCCTTCTGTGTGCGTGGCTTAAGCTGATGCACTCTGACACAAATTACTTTTCCTTTTCTGCAGCTGGGGAGAGAAGCTCATAACATGTCTGTTGTCATTGTTAATGCAGAATCAGGTACTTTCTGCACCTGAATGCAGATATGGTGCCCTGCCTAACAGGGTCTGTACACAGTATACAAGACAAATCTGTAGAATACTTTGCTTAGGGGTTTGAGCCTTAGATTTGTGTGTAGGTGAGTTTGCATCTGTGTGTGTGTTTCTGTGTGTACACTCTCCTTTCTGAAGGCCTGAACTGGCCATATTGTGCTTCCCAGACTCCGGGTTGTTAAATCTTTTCTGCTCTTTCTCGCTGCGCTGCATAGTTATTACACGTCTCCTGCTGCTCTTTTTCTGCTTCTATTTGTAAAATTCGAGTTTTAAATATTTCTTATTACTTCCTGAAGTCTCCGCAGGCACAACAAAATAAAACGTACACACACACACACACACACACACGTACAAGCATCTACCGCTGTGGCCATCGCCCTCCCTCTGAATGTGTCTCTTTCACTCTTTCACAACTCAACACCAACTTACCAATTTACACCACGAGGAATGCGTAATTTCTGATTTGTTGAACATCATTCACTTTCCTCTCGCCTTGGGGAGGACTGTTTATGCCTCATGCTCCATTTTGATGTGCGATATATGTGTCGTATACAGTGCAGCGTGCACTCAGTTCAAGCATATGTATGTTTCAGCCTCTCAGGGGTAATTAGTAATGGATTAAAGTTAGATATTCAATTTTTAAATATTTGATGATGTTCTATCATTGATGTTTTGTTGTTGTTGATGCATCCTCGTAGCACGGCGAGCAGGACAGAGACTGCTTCAGAGACTTTGAAATTATTTTCTAGCAAGGGCATTTCATGGATTTTCTCTCTCTATGACTTTTTCCCCTCCAAAAATCTCTCTTTGTGTCCTTGCTATTACACTGTCAGTAGAATTGAATGATATCGGCAGTTGGCGCCTTTTTAATGAACATTGTGAAACATATGGACGCAATTACCTCCGAACAGAATTTATTTACGCTGCTCGCTCAAATCCATCTGACCCCACACAAAAACAGTTGTTTTGTCTCTTTTCAGTCGTATTCCTTCCTTTTAAACATAGGGAAGGGGATGCAGTTTACAGTGTAGATTGATTCAAATTCTGCTTCAATGGTTCATTCATTTAGTTCATAAAAGTGTGTGCACCCTAAATGACTGTTTGCTTCCTTCAACCACCAAACTGTTCAGTCAGAAGTTGCTAACTAGGCTGCAGTAATACCAGATTCACATGTCATATTGTTCAGACTGTATTTTCAAGCAACCGAGTGGGAGAAAACAGTCTCCTCGTGGTAAATCTGAGAGACATCAGGATTTCTGATAGCAACATCTCTCTCAACGTCACGTCACGTCACGTCACGTCACGTCACGTCACGTCACGTCACGTCACGTCACGTCACGTCACGTCACGTCACGTCACGTCACGTCACGTCACGTCTCAACACCATTGTTGGCTATTACATCTTAATAGAATCTAATTTAACACTTACACAATTGAGTCAGCTCAGCTATACATTTTGTGTTGTATCAGTTTTCATTTGTTAACAACTCTCTCCAAAGAAGATTCAATGCAAGTCATTATTACAATGATGTGCCTGTAAGGCGTGTAAGGGATCAGTGGGGGTTACTGTAATGGACTAACTTGTACATTTACAAAAAATTACATTACAGCAACCTCAGACGAGCTTGATTTACAAATTAGAGTTTCATTTGCCAAACACACTGGTCAGTCATCATCCTGAAATAAGTTTGTCACAAGTGAACATACCGTTCACGAATACAAATAACAAAGTTTGTCTTATACAGCCAGCCCATCCTAAATCATTTTGTTTAATGATCAAACTAGTCCTGGTTGATTAATTACTAGAGTGGGCTAGGTCACATGCATAGAGTCATGTAGACATTTTCAGTAACAGAAAAACCCTGAACAAAACTTTAAGGAATGGATTTAAATTTACTGTTTGGTGTGTTTGTCTACTATCAGTACAGCTGACTGGCTAACTAGTTTACTATCTACAGCAGTAAACTAGCATATCATCAGCAAACTACATTATTTGCATGGTTACATGTTGTGCTAAAAAAAAAAAAAAACAGGAACATGTAGCTTTAGCCTCAGTCTCGTAACATGTATTTAGTCTCCAGGAGCATATTCAAGAGTTTAAACTGCATATGTGCCTGGTAGCATGGGAAAGCCTGAACTTCAACACTTTTAGTTGCCTCCATCCTAAAGCAGTGCATCACTGTTGATGTGATTGATGAAAACCGGCCTGATGGTTGATTGATGGCTGGAGTGACGAGGTGGCCAAATACAAGATATCAATCATCGGTCTGGGGCTAGTATGTTTCAAAAGATGGACAGTGGGTGATGATTCGACCCCTGAACCACCTAAAATCATTCATCTGACAGGGACAGGAAGAGTGAAGGGAAATAGCAACCAGGGGAGGCATATAGGGTGAAGAGAGGTGGTCATGAAGCTTATTACACAAATTTCGAAAGATCACACACATCAAAACTGCTCCACTGATTGAAAAGAATAGCAGTTTACACTCAGCCGTGTGTCATTATCTGATATGTGGACCGGAACACTGATCTGATCAATGGGAATTACCGTAATTGATTGATTGCCGGACTAAGGGGGCCGGTCAGACAGATCAGTTGTTAGCACGAGGCCAGTTTGTCATCATCTCGGAACGATGAGCGACGATGTGACCTGTGAAGCACTCATTATTCATCTGTCATAGAGACTGTCAGATGTCGTGAGAGATGAAGACAGATGTAAAGAGACAGACAGGGATTACAGAGCAGATTTTCTAATGCGGCGCCCAAAAGTGAATCCACTTTGGTACTAATAGATAGAAAGAGTTCATCAATTATTTAACCCACAGAATCACATAAAGATTGGTAGTGTGCTAAAAAGCAGCTGAAGAGACGGGAAAAACAAGCAGATGTGTGAAGAGAAGAGACAAAGTGACAGTCAGAGTGAGGCAACATCATTTCTTTCCACCTGTTTCACTCTCTTTCCATACTTTTATTTCCATCGTCTCTTTCCCTAGGCTATGATTACAGTCAGTGACAGGGTTCAGGAGGGCTTTGTCTTGTGCAGTCTGTATAATATGCTTCTTATGAGATATTACTAGTAAATAATTCATGCACTCAAGTCGCACAAACAGGCACACAAGCACGCTGAAGCATCAGCATGCACGTATCGCACTGCAGTCGCGCGCACACGCCCGCGCACGTGCATTTGTAGCCACACAACCCAACAGCGGGGCACGAAACAGTTTTCCAGTTAAAGGGATAATTTAGCCATTTTTCAAAGCAATTATGCACAAACAGCCTGCTGGCAAAACTGCAATCCAAGCTTTATATTTTGTGGTCTTTGCCATTTCACTGTCTTAAAGTGTTTTTGCATTTTACCGCGTCATGCCTCAGCGTGAGGGGAAGTCACAGGAACCTGTAAAGTCATGCAGGGAAGTGGTGTTTATGTACGGGCCTGTAAAGATATGAATATGGAAATGAGAATGCAAGGTACATTTACATCGTATTAACTGCATTTTCATTTACATACACGTGCAGTTGCCTTTTTGTGAGTGAAAGCAAATATGACTAAATGAATATTCAGGAGTCCATTTACAGTCTTTCACCGACTTTCCTTTGTGATATGAGTTGCTACTAATATGATTTCTATGCTTTTTCACCCTAATAAGGGGAGATTTTTGACACATGCTGTGCAGGGGTGCCTGGCCTGAACCTTGCTTTGACTGGATGGTAATTAAAGGAATATTTCACTGGATCTTACAGTAAGCGTGATTAATTTAAATTCACACGAGGGAACCTTTCCCTTCAAGCCCGAGCAGGTCGTCACCTAAGCATAGGTGGCATTTTAAAAAAAGAGACAAGGGACATTACTTCTTTCTCTCTCTGGCTCTTTTTCTCTATATTCACCTTTCTTGCAAATAAAAAGGAAGGAGATCGTCTTTGTTCATACAAGGTTTTAATGATTCATTTAGACATTCTTTCCTTATCATTGCACAGAGACACTGGACATCTACAGCCATCTATGACTTTCAGTGGTTGAAAATAACTAAATACATTTACTGAAGTACTGTACAAAAATGTTGTACTTCTACTACATTTTATTTAACTTTAGTTACTTGTAGATTTCAGGTGCTGCATCAGAGCCATAGGAGCACATTTTTGAATGTATTTATTTTATCAGAAAAATGCTGATGTTGAGACCAATAATTGGTCTGTTTATACATGTAAATATATATATAATTTTACTTTTGTACTTTTGATAATTAAGTACATTTAATATCAGATACTAAGATTTTTAGTCAAGTACAATTCCTAAACTCATGGGTCAAACATAAGTTTTATGTTTCTTTGTCATAACAAGCAAAATTGTATTTGTTTTCTCGAGGTCACAAGTTATTTATGTCACTATCACCAGATAACAAATGCTGTTTTGACAAGATAATGAGATCAATTGTCATGAGAAAATGACTTCATATGATTCATAGGAGTGGACCATGACATGCACACACTGTAACTAATAAGAGGGGATGACCTTTTGTTTTCAACAATGGATTAATGTATCTTGTTATCTCAGGAGAAGAACATTTGATATTCCGTGATTATGACATAAATAACTCGTGAGCTCAAGAAAACAAATGAAATTTAACTCGTTATCACTGGAAAATGGAGGAAGAATATGTTTGACCCATGACGCATTTTCACTTTTACCAAAGTAATTTGAACACAATATCTTTACTTTTGCTCAAGTATGACTTTTGGGTACCATTTACAACACTGATGACTTTAAATCTGCACAAAAATGTTGTTTATCTGTTAGACTCAGTGACAGAAGCAGAACATAAAACAACAGCTTGAAAAATAAACATTTCTCTACTTCTATTGTATTGCTGGCTTCTTCTCATACAAATTTATATAGGGAAAAGCCCCCAGTAGTTATCAAATGGATTATGGTAAGTTTGCTTAAACAATACAGAACATGCATTAACTACCGTATATGATAAGCTTCAGTTATTTTATTAACACATCACGGCTGTTACACTGAAAAAAATGACAGATTTCTGACAACTTGTTTGTTGTGAAGAGAATGAATGGTAGGTTACAAGTACAACTCAGTTTATTACTTCTTGATTTGCTTTGCTGTTGACAGCAATTTGATTTATTGAACATTTTTTTAAGCATGACATATTTCATTTTTTTTCCGTGACAGTTTGCCTCAGGCAACACATTTGGTGTTGTCGTGAATCCTCCTGAGTATTTGTTTGACATATCAGCCACAAGACCCGCTTTTGTTAGAACGTGTTTCAAGTTTTGAACACCGCTATCAAGGACACATCACACCTGTCACAGCTGTGGGTGTAGGTGTGTAGACCAGAGATACCTGATCTGCAGACATGACCTAAGGAAAATTCAGCAGTAAGGAGTCAAGACTCCAAGTCAAAGACAAAAAACAACTTTTTTTGGAGACTGGTCAACTTACATGGGGTAGGAGACATTCACTAGCAGAGATAACATCTGTGAGATAACATTACACCAATTGATTATTATTCTTAATGCATTAATGTGTAAGAAGCATTTTACTGTTTGATGTAGCCAATATTTTGCTGCAACAAATGGTCATTTTTATCAGGTTAATCTGCTGATTTTCTCGATTTTTAAACTGACTGTGTGATTTGTAGAGCTTCAGAAAATGGTAAGTAATGGTAAGTACCCAGAATCCACAAACCAGCAGCTGGAACAGACTGTCAGAATTCTTACACAGAGATAAACAAAACAATCATTTTTGACCTGACGTCTTTAAATTATTGATTCACGATCATTATAATGTTTTCAAGGAGAAGAGATACTTTGATTGTGCACCTTTTCTACAAGCTCTGTATTTTTTTAAGTGGTTTCTCTACATCAAAAATGTATCAATATGACCTTTAAATACATCTATTATTATTAAAGTATCAAAAGTAAAAGTTCTGATTCTTTATCTCTTTCAGCCTCAAAAAAATATTTAAATGAAAATTTCTGTGCAGTTTTTATAAACAAATGTTTTTATTGTTAAAAAAGAAAACCTTAAACAGGAAATAAATATAGTTGAGTCAAAAGTACAATGTTTACCCCTGAAATGTAGTAAATGCAGCTGATAATGTAAAGTACACATATTTCAAATTTGTAGGCTACTTGGTAAATGTAGTTATGGTCCACCACTTGATATGATAAGTAAAGACACATGACTAATAAAGCCTTTAATTATTGGTTACTTGGTGAACTCTTTGTGAACGCCAGAGAATATAAATTAAACAATAAGGATCATTACAAGTGCTGTAATTTTGGAATATTTCATGTAGATTTCCTTGAAAAGAAAAGATAAAAGTCAAATGTATGACGAAGACGAGGAGGAAGAAGCACAAAGTGATTCAATTGAGCGCAGTATAAAGAAAGCAGCGTCATGGTGTATGTTCAGAGTTGTTTATACTTTCTGTCTTCATCCTCTCTCTGAATGCTACTTTACATTAATGCTCTGTCCTCCCAAAGAGAGGGATACTCACATTGCTTTACCTAGCCCTGAGGACATTTTTAAATTATTCAGGCACACACCGCCACACATAGTCACCTGCATAGCCACACAGACACACACACTTTCATAGTCAGACACAGAGTGAGAAAAAAAGCTGAGGAATTGAAAAAGCCTGTATACAAGTGACATTATTTGGTCTAAGAAAACTAATGATTGGAAAGAAAAAGAGGATTCTAATGACGGGTTCAAGTGAAAAATATGATCCATCGCAAATATCTATTATATGGCAAGAAGTATTTGTACATAACACCAGTACGGATTGTTGAACATGTTATGCTAAAACCAAGAGCTGCTATAATATGTCGCTGGAAGCTGGCTGCAGGGATTTGCTCCTGTTCGGCCAGCATTAATGGTGCCGGACAGTGATGCTGGCCGATTAGTCCTGGCTCTCAGATGGCTTTCAAACTCATCCCAAAGGTGTTGGATGCTGCGGGGGTCAGACCTCTGTGCATCTATCTAAATAACCCCCGCTAAATAGATAAACACTATAAAGATTAACGGAAAAACTCCAGCCAAACAGGCTGCTGTGAGCCCTGCTGGCCCCAGTTGTTCAAGGCACCATCTGCATGCACTCAGGGAGGTCAGCAAAAACAAAACAAACACACCCTCCAGATACAATTAAAAGCAGTCCCTTTCTGAGGGAAACTTTTAATATAGACAGACAGACGGCTCCCTCCTCAGTGGTCCTCGCTTTCCCTCACAATCAGCCACACACACACACACACACACACACACACACACACACACACACACACACACACACACACAGGATGCCCACTGTGTTGCCACTGGTGTAAACAAACAACGAGCAAGTAATATGTGATAAGCTGTGACCAGATTGCTGCTAAATTTACTCACATGGGATTAGACCCTGGGATGTCTGGCATGTGGTGTTATACCAGGAGAAAAGTTAAATAGGAAAAAATTACCCAAACATCACGACCGGTTCCTCCGAGACATTTCATCTATTAAACTCAACCTGCAACTAAGCAACACACAGGAAACAGAGGGATGTTGTACTTAATATCAGCAAGGCTGCGATGGAGTTATAGGCACAGGTCCAAAGCCGAGGGCCGGAGATAGTCAGCCACAATCACAGTTTTTGTTAAAATCTTAGATAGGATAGCAACCACTAAAGGTGCAATATGTAAAAATTGACCAGCAGTGTAATTCATACTCCAAACAAAAAGGGGGCAGCATGTAACCACGGTACCCACTGACTGCAGCTGCTGTTAGCAAGTTAGCTCTATTAATCTCTCTGATTTTCACATTTATTCAACCGAAACTCTTGAATATTACACGTTTAATGTAATAACAGCTACTATTAGAACTCATTGAAAGCCTCTTGTCCAATCAAATTACTTCGTTGGAATTACCTGATGCATAATGCTAACAGCAGCTGATACATTTCTTTATATGTTAGCCTTCTCAATAGCACTTTTTACCCTCAATTACAGGCTTTACAGGCTTTCAGAAATCAGAAATACTTTAGTATTTACCAAAATTTGCTAATACTTGCACCTTAATGTACATAAGAACTGAATGCGCCTTCGTATTTAGCATTTTTCATCTTGTTCAGTTGTGTTTGGTAATTTTGAGATCTCTGGCTGTAACCTGATTGCCACAATAAATATTACATTTCTTTATTTTCTATTTAACTTTACTTTAGGTTCCATTTTCTAATGTATGTATTGTGACAATGCTTTGCATATAATCTAGTTAGGTTTAGGCACAAAATCCACGTGGTTAGGGCTAGGAAAAGATAATGTTTTGGCTTATCACCACAAATACAGCTGGAAATTGTCCCATGGTCCAGTGGCGCCTTACAAAAGGGAAACGCGGTCCCAAACCACGGTCTCTGGCTTTGCAGCCTTCTCACCTGCCTGTAGCTCAAACACCATCCCCTCCACATCCAGATGTCAAAGTCAGGTCATAAATATGTAATGCAAGGGTGAAATGACACGTACAAATGTGAACGTATCCGTGGTTTGCACACACATTAACTGCCAACGATTCATCCTCACGAGTGGACTCCAACCTAGTCACCTCAAGGCAACACACTTGTTGCACACAGTCTAACCAGTGTCAGTTCAGCATGTCAACAAATGGGATCCATGCTCTTTATAATCAATTTGTATTATGAGCTTATGCAGCTCATGTAATATTAGTGTTAAATTAAACTCTAATGTGCTACCTCAGAGACAACGTTAGGAAGTTTGATTTGTGTTTTGATCATTTGTGTGTGTGTGTGCTGCTGAATGTGTTGTGTGTTTGAATTTGTCTGTTGTTTTTTCAAGAAAGAACACAGAAACAGAAAACAAGTGAGTCACTGATCCATCTCTCTCACCTTGTCAACTTCACTTCGGTACATTCTGTCTGGTGTGAACCCGGGGTGACAATGAGTGGCTGATTGTGTTCTGCATTAATTATAACTGAGTTTCACTAATAAATGAACACGCGGGAGTGGCAGAACGAATCTGCAGTGAAAATAGATTATTAAATATATAAATAATGCGCCCAGAGGCAGATGTGACCAAATGTCAAAAATTGATTCACTTGTTTTGCAGAAGCCGCAGTGACACGAGGGCAACAAGTGTCAGTTCTGCTGAAATCAATGTGCAGCAGCATAATCATGCCACTTGCTATTCATGCCATTATGATGTCTTCAAGTGTGGTTGGGAAATGCTATAATTAACACTCAAGCACATATGAATGATGCAATCAAAGGGGTATACAGTACGTGAAATTGAAAGGTAAGAGGTCTCTCATCACGACGTTTCCGTTGTTGAAAGAAGAAATAAGGTTTTAGTCACATTTTAACACTAAACAGTCATGGACATCGAAAAAATGAATTGAGTTTATTTAATTCATTGTTTTCAGTTTCTGTGCAGCACTCCAAGGTCAGATCCATTAAACTTAAATGCCTCAGTGAGACATAAAAGCAGCATCAGCCTTAATTAGCTTTACGTAATAGCCAGACAGAGCCTGAAAAAAACTGTTCTGACCAAGCGTCTTCTTACTTTATGTTGCAAACTTTTGTCAGCTTTTATTATACAAATTTATACAAAAATAGACATATAGCCATAGATATTTGTAAGTTGCCTCAAGTATGGTAAGTTAGCAGTGGTGTTAGCTGAGGTCAAACACACGGTGGCAGGAGGTAAAAAGTAGTTTTAAGTAGTTTTAAGTCCCAGATGAGAAATGATATTCAAAAAATTTGAACTTTTGCTTAAATTATACAAAAAGTAAACTGCACGGATAGCCTCAAGTACCTTGTTAGCATAGCATTGGTGTTAGCTGAGGTCAAACACAGAGCAATGGGACTAATAATGATGTGAATGAATATTAATGTTGTAACAATGCCTTTCTTGACTGTTATACAACTACCTATACTTGCAAGATAAGTCCCGGATGATAGATGAGACTTCAAAATCAAACTTTTGCTTAAATTATACAAAAAATAAACTTTCACTGATAGTCTCAAGTTCTTTGTTAGCATAGCATTAGTGTTAGTTAAGGTCAAATACAGCGAGACAAGGGACAAACAACACATTTCTTCACTGTCAGGCTTGCAAGATAAATCCAGGATTATAAATGACACTTTGGTGAAAGTATAGACTGTAAATGATGAATGGTCTCTTGTGATAAAAAAAAAATTTAAAAAATAGGCAGGACTACCACAGCGGTCTGCCTCACTGCACCAAATGCATTGCAAGTCGGCCAGGAGTAACACAGAGAATGTCAATTCCATTGATTAAAGGAGTTGAACGCTGAAACGAGTGAATAATTCAACAACTATGGCGTGGTAATGATGGCAGAGTTCACAACCCAACTTGAGCCTGCAAGAGAGGGATCTGCACTCCTAGGAATCTAAAAAAAACATTTGGAAACACTTTTTTGGTCGAATTGTAAAATCTGGATAAAGTTGTAAGCTAGGTAAGTTACAGGTAGCCAGCAACCTGTGTGCTAGCCTGTACAAAAACTAGGGTATTGATCGAAATATTAATAATCAATTATTTAGAGATTAGAGAGACAGGACTAAAAAGTGTTTTTATCACATACAAATACAGTATTCTTGCTCTATATCTCACTGATTCACCAGGATCAGTCCCAACATTGGCCAAAAAAAACCTCAACTTGTTCTGTAGTTATTTTTAATCATATTTTAGAGTTTGTAACTTCTTCGAAAAAATGTTGATGACTCACCCTGTACTCGGGGACATATAGTAATTTTGTGTCCTATTAAGATGGATGCCAACAGAGCTTCTGGGGCTCGGTTCTTACAAATTACTGTACAGACACAAAACTTTAGAACATTATTCACTGATTTGGGTGATTATATTTTATGGAGAAAGTAGTTTCTGATGTCCTCTGGCAGCTCTGCCTTGACGCTGTACAGAAAGCTTCACATGCTGCTTAAGTAATACACACTGCTGCTAACCAGCAGCCTCTGAGAACAGAGACAGAGATCAGTTACAGCAGTGGGGTGATTTATGAGGTTTCCCGATGGATAGATGCTGGTAGCTTTGTTGCTAAAGTGATCGTTTACTGCTGCTAAATCTAGCTTTCATTAGCCAGGTAGCAGTCCTATCTGTTGACCCAGGGTGCCTGGAGCCAAACCTGGCAAGGAAGCCACCTTGTTACTTTATTTCCTAGGTGGTTTCCATCTTCTTGGAGGCCATGTTCACTCCATGCTGCCAGTCTGGGCAGAGTTGGCGAAATTCTAGCTCCATGGCAGGGAGCGAGGGAGCGTAACGCACATTTAGCACTATTAGCTGTTGTAAACACCAATCACTATCCACGACAAGTCCCTCCCTAGCTGCCTGTTTTAACAGGAAACACATAAAGTCATTAGCATCCCACTAGCCATTTCATGGGAATTTTAAATGCAGTTTCATGGTAGAGGACACTGTTTTATATGTTTTTGTATGCAGACATTTTTGTTAAGTAAGTAAGTTAAGTAAATATTACGACACAAGAAGTTACGTCTCTTATTCCATTAGTTTGCCTTCTTACGGACATAATGCACAAAAATAGATATTCGAATAATTCCAGCCTATTTTGTTTTTTGAAGGAATAATCAACTGTCATTTTTGGCCAATTTTGACGGCCATATAAATTATACTAAAGTAGTTCTTCAATGTAGCCAGCAGATAAGTAATAAATAAGATTTACTGTTGAAGAGCTGCCAGTCTTCTTCTGATGGTCTCGTTCACTTAGAGTAATTATCCTAATAACTCAAAATGAATGTGCTAATGGTAATTTATTGATTTCTAAATGTTTCACATTGCACCTTTGATCTAGGTAATGGATGGGCGGCAGGAGGTACAGTGAGTTATTTAGAAGGAGTGGAGGACGGCGGAGAGAGCGCAAATCCCTGCAGAGTTCACAGCAGGAGGGTTCGAGTATTAAGATCCTCAGCCACACACACTGTCACATTCCTCATGTGACGGGGACACCCAGGTAGAAAGACATGCTGTGAAGCAGTGTAGCGTATCTGGCGTGTGTGTGTGAAGGTCATCCTCTGATTAGTTATTGATCTGCACCGACTGTATTCTCTAATGTTTCCTCATAATTACTTAACCAGAGAGAGTGTTTTTGTGTAAGTGTGTGTGCGGGTTTGTCTGCGACCGCGTCATGGATGGAAAATAATATTCCGTCTCGCGCTGCCCTTATTTTTCTCTCATAATTATCATCTCGACAGAGCGTATAATGATCCATGATCGAGGGGAGAGATGGAAAATGGAGGCGTACGTGCGAGTGAGACGACAGACACGGCAATAGAGCTCTTTGCAGCTGGCCTCTCACACCTCTCTTAACACAACATCATGCTTTGTGAAAGAGAAGACAGACATTAAGTAGTCAGAGTCATCACTGGCCTTGCAGTGGTTACCTATAGTGTATTGTGTGTCCTTGAATCCTTTCCCCTGGTGATAATTAAGATATTTAATTAGTTAGCATTTGCCTCATAGATTGTTTAAAAACCTCTGAGTTGATTAAGGTAGCACAGGCATTTGCAGCATCGCATATGGACCTAGACCGCTTTCTCCAGTCTCAGAGGAACACATTATAAAATGGCATTTTTTTTGCAAATGTTTTTTTCTCTACCGCTTTCATTCAAGTGTCATGGGTGGCAGTGTGACACCTGGTGCCAACATTACCCACAATGCACCTTAGCCACTGAGTGACATCAGTGGAGGCAATTTATCAGATTATATGCAGATTCCTCTGAAGCCACAAAAGGCTTTATACTACCTTTTTTAACATAAACAGTAGTGCTCCTGAAGACCTGTAAACACACTTTAATGTGAAAAATTGGTGGAGCCACCCTTTAAACTTAGCATTAATACTTTCAGTTTAGATTTGGGTACTGATTGTATCAGTCAGTCAGATCACTGAGACGATTTGTGGGTGATTGTAGCAGGACCCTAAACTAAACCAACACTGGAGAGGTCAGGGAGAAACCAGGTTAGATCTGAAGAAGAGGAAAACACATGCTGAGACTCTATCAGTTCAGCCATATACCAAGTTGTGGAGCTGAAAATAATCAGGCAGCGAGTGGAGAGCAGGCCAGAGTAGTTAAGCTGGAGCTGACGATTAGATGAGCTGCAGGTGTGTGAAGCTCCAGCCTCTGCAACACACCTCTGAAAACACACAAGCAAAAAACAAAACACCAAGAACAGAGGTGGGTTCCAAGTTAGCAAAATACCTGGATTTGCTAAGTTCTGATGCTACCAAAAACAATGACTAGTATTATTATAATGCATACTGAACATAATGTGTGCACATATATATATATACATATATATACATATATATATATATATATATATATATATATATACATATATATATATATATATATATACATATATATATATATATATATATACATATATATATATATATATATATATATATATATATGCATTTTCTTTTTCACCACCATGGATTGGCCTCCATGATGGCAGACACTAATATTCAAATATTAAATGTTTTACCACAAACAAAAAACAACAACAAAAAAAGTCACAAAAATCAGATCACATCAAACTTTTTCCACAATTGCCCTGAGAAATAATGAATAAATCTGTTCGAACATTTTATTTCTCTTCACACTTTTTATTTTACCGGCAAGGAGCAATGTAGAAAACTTTAGGATTTAGCATTATTCTTTGGCAGGATTCTCATTTTTAATTCCATGCTGAGCATTGCTTTGCCGGCTGAATGATAAGAGGCTATAGACTGTGGTCAATTAACTTTGATCCTCTAACAGATGAAGTGCAAGGCTACACCTCATCTCACAGGTTGTTGGTTTGTGAGGTAATAAGAAACTTCCTCTTTGACCCCTAAAGTTTTATTCTCCAACAAAACCAAATGGCTGACCTGACCGTGTGCATATCAAATCAATATTTTAGGCTTACCAACTCATTAGTTCTGAATTGGGACCTCTACTTTTTTTCATAATGTATCTGAAAAATAACTCATTAGCTACTCCTGTTATTTCAATGTGTCAGATACATGCTCAATCAAAATGTGATATGTTCTGCTGCAGGTTGTTATAATTAGGCTGCCACTCAGCGAGAGGTATGTAGAGATCTTTGACTTTTTGGTTATTTATAACTTTGGTTACTCATAAATATGAGAAGACTACACCTCATTAGATTCAATGAGGGACTCGAGGCAGATTAATGAAATCAACTAAAATCCTATTTTAGATGTGACGGTTCAGGCTGCAGTGATCTCAGATTGGTGACCCTATTTACCCGACTGAGCTCCGGACGTCTTCTCTTGCCCCACAAGTGACTTGATTTATTTCACTTTAAACACAGAAACAAAAATGTTTTTAAAATATAATTCACTGAAAGACCTTGAACTGCACTTGATGATTTCTGCGTTGAGTGTTTCGGTGCATCTTTGCCAAACCTGACATCCGTTTGTTTGTCTCTGATTGTTCCTGACATTTCTAAAAGCTTCTGTCATCATTCAACACAAAGGACAAATTATGAACAAATATGCAGGTATCCTTTTTTCAGTCTGCCAAAAGACCGTGTCAAAACAAAAACAAAACCAGCCTCTCAGAAAGTTCATTAAGTCAAGAGCAAGGCAATAATTCAGACAAGCCAGTAATACCTCGACATGCCACATATCTAAAAATATGATGTTTTGCCAAAGATTGCTCTAATAAAAGTGTGCTAATGGACACAATATGACTCTGTTTTACTAAAGTCCTTGAGAGAATTGCTTGTCTCTTTTGAAAGTGAAATGATAAAAAGTTAAAACGTTGTGTTGGATATAAAGCAGCTTATTTAGCATTAAGGATAACACAGTGAATTAAGTGAAAAAGAGAAGAGGATTTGTTCCTGTGTTATTAATTCTGCTGACATTCTCTACAAAAACAACTGTGTGCCTTCAAATTAACCTGTTGAGTCACACTCACAAAAAAAGGAGTCAAGCGCACAAAAACCTCGAGCACAGCTTATCAGGCTGTCAGACCCGGGGGGCTGAACCACAATAATAGCCCCTTGTCAATCAAAACACCGAGTCAGATTTCTAAGAAAGAACAGCAGAACAGGCCACTCAGTATGTATTCATCTCCTACCTATACAACGTATATATAACACATGTTCCCTTTATCCAAATGCTGGAGGGATCATGCGTTTGGTCGTGTGTGTATTCTACTACTAATCTCTTATACCACTGGAACCATCTCATATGAAACCAGCCTAATATTTCCTGTGCACATTTATGACTATTTACAGATGAATAAAAAAAACTGTTTTATTAGCTGCTCTGCTTTATGGCATCATTGCGGGCCAGTCGGCAGTATATAATGTTGTCAGTTAATGTTTCTGCAAACCACTGATACGTTCACATTGGTACATTTCATAGGCCTCACACCATACATACATTTCTACAGTATGTGTCATTTCACATTCACATTGTGTGTTTTTGTCTGAAATGTCATATCGGGAGGTGGAGGGGATGGTGTTGGAGTTGCAGGCAAGATGGCTGCGTTTCAACATTTGTAAGTGTGACACCACTGGATATTTTTAAGGTGACCCAGGTAATTTTCCATCAGCGTAAGTAAGGAAGTAAGGAGGTACAAATAGGCTGCTTCGTTACTGTACTTTTATTCAGATATCTGTACCCTACTTGAGTATTTATTTTTCTGACAAATTTTTACTTTTACTCCCTACATTTTAACACAAATATCTGTACTTTCTACCCCTTACATTTCCAAAACAGGCTCATTACTTTAGCTTTAATGCATTTGAGGGAAATTATCGATTATTTTTGTTTCCCAACCTTTTTTTTTTTACACAAGTATCGGTACTTCTACTTGAGCAAAGAATGTGTGTACTTTTGCCACCTCTGGAAAAAGAGCGGGTGTTTATGAACAGACCTCAGGACATCTCCAGCCGTGTTTGTGGTGATCAAAACAGGTATTTTAAGCCCAACACAATGTTTTCCTCACCCTAACCAAGTGGTTTTTGTGTCTAAACTTAACCAGAGCATGTCACAACATAAAATAGAAAATTAAACCAAAAGAAACATGAAGTTACAACATAAAGAAATGCAAAGCTTATATTGCCAAACTTATTGCAACATATCGTGGCTCGCAGAAACAACACTGAACATTGCCGACTTATAACTCCTCTAACTGGCCAATAGGGGTGGAAAGTGATCAACAGCTGCTTCAGTTTGGAATCTTGCCACTGCTCCAGACAAAGGATGTGCCGGTCACGTTCATGCTGGTGCATTCCATTGTTGGTTTTCACTTTGTAAATGGATATTGAACACTGCTGGTGTTTTGGAAGCTGCCCTTCATTCCACTACTCTCATGCATACAGGGCACACAGCCTGCCCTGCCCTCCCTCTCCCCGACCCACACGCCCCCAGACATATTGGAGATCTGCACTCTCCTGAGTGCACTCTTCTGGTTATTAATTTTTAACTCTAATGCCAGTAAAAAAGCAACTTTTGGAATAAACTGAACCGAACCGACAGAGCGGCATTGACTCAGCCTTTATACAAATGTTGACTGTATTTGGCTTGTATATAAAAATCACAAATTCTAAATGAGTCTGCAAACAAAACAACTGCCAAAAACATCCTGCAGCAAGGAAATTTGGGGTGTGTGTGTGTGTTCTGATTTCCTGCAGTAGCAGGTGCACAAGAGCCTTTGGGTGTATACAAGAGCGTACTTCCAATCAGGCTGCATTAAGTGTGAGTGCGCAAGTATGTGTGTGTCTGTGTTTGTGTGTGTAGGCTGATTATCAGTGTGTTTGTAATTCTAGATGGAGCTGAATTACATAGTATTCTCCAATTTGATACATGTCAGACCACACTCACATATGAGCACGTGCTCCAGAAATTAGCAGGCAAAAGGATGGAGGGCTTTGCCTTAGGTTTAAGCCTCACTTAGAACTTGCTGTTTGTGCAGTTGAGAAATGTGTAAAGGCAATTTGAATAACAAACTTCAGCTTCTGGATAGATAAACCAGGACTGGCACCAAAACATGTCTGGGCAAAATCCAATTTAAGCCCTTTTTAACATGACTTTTCTTGACAAAACAACAGAACACCTGAAGAATGACTTATTTAGATCTATCGTTCCTGCAAAACAGGGATGTGTTCGAACTTTACATTTCTTTATGTCGAAACTTTAGGTTTCTTTAGGTTCATTCTTCAATTTTATGCTGTGACAACGCTGTGCTTAAGGTCCGGATAGGTTTAGGCACAAAATCCACTTGGTTAAGGTTTGGAAAATATCATGTTTTGGCCTTTAATCCCTGCTTTTCCCGCCACAAACACATCTGGGGATGTCCCGACGTATCTTTAAAAACATTACAGTAGGATCCTGTGGTTTCACACTTACAAATGTTAAAACACTGTCCTCACCGGTGGTCTCTGGCCTAGCAGCCTTTCTGCCTACCTGTATGCACATGTGAAATGTGAATGTAATATGACACGTAGTGTAGAAATGTCCAAAGAATGTAAGATACCTCACGCACAGTAGTGCTTCTCAGAACGCAGCAGAACGAATGACAATATGCGAAAAGCGTGGTTTGCTCCTTCTTGTTTTAATGTAACTGTTAGTAAAATAGTGTCAGTCGTATCCTGGTGTGTGCTGGGATATTGACATTTTGATCTATTGTAGAAATATCATTTAGGTACATATGACATGTACAGATGGTTTGCAGAAACTGCAGACATTCTCTGCTGTGGACTTGGCCGCTCCTCGCAGAAAAAAGTTTTTGCCTAAATGTATGCCTCTTCACACCAGTGGTCCACCCACACCATTGTTTTCACTTATCCTGCCTGGTTAGAACTGTTCCCTGCACTGTGTCGGACTCAACCTTAGCAAAGGTCTAATCAACCTGAATAATTGAAAAGGATCTTTTAAATATTGTACAAACTATTTGAATCATAGTATCCATCTGAGCCCAATTTCTGTTAATTATGGCTCCACTGGACAAGTATTTACTTTTTTCCACTAATATACACACTGACTGATATAAATATTTAATCTCCCTCCGTCTCTTTTTTGTGTCTCATTCTTCCCCTGTGCAGCTGCTACTCTCTGTCACTGACTCTTTGTACTCAACCACACACTGTTTGCAGACATAAGCCAGTGTTTTCTGATAAAAACAAACATTGTGTATATGAACCAATAAGGTTTTAGCACATTACATTAGCAAAAAGGACATGGTTGGAGTTCAAATGTGTGTAAATGTGGTTAACCAGAATTAGAAAGAATTCATCTACAAACCTAAGGACGCAGGTAAAACAGGACGGAAAGACAAGAACAGGGAACAGACAAGGAAAGCGGGCGGGAAAGAGACAAAGACAGGAAGTGGAAAACAAAACATGACACACAAAGGAATACTGGTACGGCACTAAAACAAAGTTTACTTTGTTACACTACTGGCATATTTTGTTAACAGGGACTGCCAGAATGATACTTCCTTGTAGTCGCTTTTGATTTTTTATAAAGGAAACCAATAAGTTGTTGTTGACCAGTCTTAATTTCTATTTGGTATACAGTATTCACGATTGCTCTCGGTGATATAATCAGCATAATTAAAACAAATGATAGCCAAATCCTTATTAGTTACATACTTGTTGCCAGTTAAGTTTACATGTTTCTCAAACTTTCTGTTCTTCCTCTAAAAGAAAGGACAAACACACAACAGAGGGTGAGAGAACAACAAGGTTTGAAGATAATTCTCCTCATGAGTGCAGGTTGCAGTGAAACTTGGTGATAAACAGCAGATTGCTGCAGGCCTGTTCAAATCACTGAGCCTGAAAAAAACAACAATCTAAATCTGCTCCCTGGGTCCTTGGTTTGGAAAAAGAGAAGAGGCACAAGCACGAGAGCAAAGAGGACATAAGGAAGGGAAAACAGACAGATGGATGGTTGGATGGACGGATAGATGGATTGATGGATGGATGGATGGATGAGAAGATTGCGATGCAATAAAACTTGGCGATAAACTCAAGATTGCTGCAGGACGGTTCAATCCACTGATCTCAAAAAAGCAGAAAAACAACACTCTGCTTTTATCCTCCAGCCATGCCAGTGGACCTCTCTACCTTCCTTGTCTGTTTTTTTACGAGGCTATCTCTACCTTCTCCCTTCCCTTTCTCTCAGAATCCATTTTTTCCTCAGCCATCTGTCTTTACCACTTAATTCCCTCACTCTACAGTCCTTTTTTTCTGCCTCACCTCTTTTCCCCTCCTTTCCAGGCTCCTTTTTGTTCCCGTCTCCCTCGTTCTGGCCCGTTGGGAAATCAAAGAACTTGAATAACTTTTATACCACCACGGGAGCAAAAACTCACATGGTCGTCATGGGAACACAATGATCCTTGCACCACAGGAGCTGTTTCATTGGGAGGGAAACTGGATGATTTCGTGTTTTTGGACTCTTTCATTGGCTCGCCAGAAGGAAGCGCCAATTAAATATTGCTGCGAGCTCAAGCAAAACCTGTGTTAGTGGAGGAACTTCTGAGAAGGAAAGACTGAGGTTACAGTCAGACTTAAAGAAGATATGCTCACACAAATCTAACAGACCTGTGGATTCACAACCTGAAAGAAAGACTAGCAGACAGCTGTGCAGGAGGAAATCAAGTTAAAAAAAAACATCCCTCACATACATTGCATACTATTTGGGGTAAATTACAAGTTCAATGCAACACTGTTAGATGTTCTGCTTTTTTTCTATCGATTGCTCTCCACCTGTTTGGCGGGCTCGTTCTTAAACAAGCAGTTTATTGAAGAACTATAGAGCTGCAATGATTAGTCAATTTTAAGAAAATTGGTTGCCAACTATTTTGTTAACCGATTTCCGTCATTTTTAAAGCAACAGTGTCAAACATTGCTTGTTTCACTTTCTTAAATGTAAGGATTTGTCACTTTTCTTTGTCACTGATGACAGTAAATTAAGAGTCTGGTCTCAGTTGGACAAAAGAAGCAGTTTGAAAACGTCACACAGCCCACTCACCAGGATGTAATGTTAGCAGTTAACAGTTTTGCAAACCACAGATACGTATGAGCTTGACATTTGCACTAGATGTCATGGACATTATTAGCAGACTCGCATCCGAAGGTGGATGGGGAAGGGGGTGGCGGTTACTACAAGCTACAAAGCTGCCAAATGGGTGATAGCAGTTTGAGAGTTTAAGTCTGTGGGGACATTTCGGACCCTCTCCAGGCGTGAGAAATAGAAAATTTAACCCTTAAACATATGAAGTTGCAACATAAAGAAACATTGGGGGAGTGCTACAACAGTTAAATTAAGTTTCCGGTATTGCTGCGTTTGTGCAGGTGTTTTCAAATTCACAGAACATTTGAGGCATGACCAATAATTTATATTATATCTTCTCTTGAACCAAAAAAAAATGAAGAAATGGTCAAAATGATTGTGCTGCATTCTGCAATCTATTCTCCAGCAGATTCGTCGGCGTCACCCTCTCGTCTTCTGATTCAGTCAAGACAGACAAGCAAGCAGTCAGCTGTTTTTACTGTGGAGAGCAGAGAGAGAAAGAGGGAGCAGCAGCAGCAGGCGTCTCACTAGCACGGAGAGGAGAGATGATTACAGCAAAGTCAGGAGTGGAATGTAACTAAGTACATCTACTCAGTTACTGTGCTTAAGTCAAATTTTGAGGAACTTGAAGTTTATTTGACTATTTCTCTTTTCTGCAACTTTATATTTCCACTTGTCAGAGGCAGATGTTGTCCGTTTACTCGTTGTCTGATAACTTTGTTCACTAGTTACTTTTCAGACTACAATTTTTCAAGCCCTTTCTGTCCGGTGACAACAATGCAACTCCAAATGTGTTGATTTTGAATGTTTCTGGTGAACTGAAGGATGAAGTCTTCCTTCATGAGTTGGTAAAATTCTCCTTTCAGCTAAATAAACCATTTAAAAACTAATGATTTTAAATGAAGGCTTTTATTTGTAGTATTTTCACGGCATGGTGTTAGTAGTTTTAAAATACTTCTTCCACCACTGCTCAAGGCACATAAGGTAGCCGTAGAGTAAAGAAATACACTGTCCTTTAAGATATTTGTAACATCAAAAATATGTGTCTATTTGTGTCATGTCTTCCAGCAAACTGGTTTCTGAAATCATCATTCTTCATGCTTAATGACTTCACCAGTGTTTAAATGGTGGCGCAGAGCATCTTGTTGTGTCATCTTAGATTATGTTAAGTATTTTTGGCACATTAAATAATCATTTCGTTTTTCAGAAACAGGATTATATACAGTTTATATGTATATTCTAGACGGTGAATGCATGTGATGTCACGGTGGCTCTAGTGTTAAATGTCTGCTCGACTGGTTGCTGTGAAGCATCAGGACTGAGTTTGCCTTTGTACACGAGAAGCTGCTCATTACACATCCCTCAAGTCGTCCTGTGATGCATGAACGTGCCTCTCTTCCTCTTCCTCTCTTTCTCTCCATCTCATTATGTGTTGAATCACCTTAAGACAGACACACATACAGTGTGTGCACCCATGTGCCCAAATCTGCGCCTTTCTCTGCGTTTGAATGTGTGTGTAATTATAAGTGTGATAATTAGAGTTGCATTTAAATGAGTATTGAAAAGTCTGCAGTCAGAGAGAGCTGCTGACCTTCCAATGAACCCCAGATACACACACACACACGCACATGCACATGCACACACACAGACATGCACACCTAAATCCACATGGTGACATATGCACATTCCTGTGTACTAACACACATTCATGTCTATACACATACACACAATTACTTTGATTAATAGACATAATTTGTGCTTCAGTGGCTCCAACACCACATGTCACTGCTCTGTGTGTGTGTGCACACATGTGCGTGTGTGTGTGTGTGAGTTCCAATGGTCTTGGGTGTGTGTTTGTGTGCATGTTACACCCAGAAATAAAGGCAAGAGAGAAGCACAGAGGTAGGAGCAGAAGGTGGGGGAGTGCATGAAATTATTTACTCATGACTTCTGCTGTGACCTTGTGATGAGCAACAGATGCGATGTTGGAAATAATTATTGACACAATATTCACTAATTTAACATTTTGATTAACATGTTCTCGTCCATGAGGATGATAATGTGTCTAAGCGCCCACGTGTTTAGCACACCACATGTTTTTCAGATTAAAAGTGAGCCTTTTGTCGATGAAACCACCTTTAAAGGATTTAAAGGAAGTTAATTTTTACATTTTACATTTTGGACCTTTAATGATGGCTGCATTTCTTTTTAGGTTGGATAGGCACTAAATAGAATGGAGCCATTGTTTACATTACTGGTTACACCTGTGCTTTTCCTGCTTTGACAAGTCAAAATGTCTGCTGTAAAAAGGGTCTATTGGTCAACGTTTGGAGGACATTAAGGATTTTATTGTGAAATGTCGCCTGTCACCAATGGTAACAACTATAAACCAGCACAAAAGGGACGATTACCAATATAAACCATGATGTTCTGAACACTGACAAAAGTAACATTTGCATTTTGGAACATAAACCAGCAAACTTAACAAACTGCTCAGCACAATGCATGATGGGAAAAGTGGGCCCGTGGATGATGATCTATTTATTATATATCTCCGGATTCTCTCTAATTTGGTTAAAGGAGAGAAAGCCTGGGTGGGCGTAAGGTTGGAAAGCAAGCAACGAAGGATGTCTACATGCAATAAGATGAGACACCTGTCCTGAAACTTCTCTGTGAGGGTCAGTGGTGTTAGTAGAAATGTATCAAGAGAAAAACTATCATAGTATATTGCTGTATCAATTTTGTATCCTGCTTTCTTGGATATATGTGTAAATTATGGCTCAAAGACGGCCAGTGGGAAGGTTACTGGGTCGTCAATATTAAAATGGTCCTTTTCTGTGGTAGTCATTAATTTGCAACTTACACAACTTTCTGTCTTTTAGAAAAGCAGTTTAGCTTTCATGTGTGAAAAGCTGACAGTTTACCCTGAGGTTGGTGCCAGAGGGGAGGTCAGTGGGTCATTAAAATCCAAAGGATACATCCTCTGGGGGGCATGGATGTTTTCAGAGAATGAAATTGTAATCCACTTAACTTATTTTGAGGTATGCTTGGACAGTTTGGTATTAAAGCCTATCATCACACTAATGGAAAGCTCGTGGGGCAAGCAGAATGAAAGAAAAGCCAGCAAACTCAGTGGTAATTTAGGGATTAGCTGTTTGATGGTCTGAATGATGAACTGAAAAGTTGATCCAGTGAAATGTTTGACTTGCTGCTAGATGAAATGTCACCCAGGTCATTATGAAGCAATTTCTGTGCCACATTTCACGACCATCCAGTTGTTGAGATATTTCACACTCGTGCCAAAATACACACACACACACACAAACACAAACAGATGGCAAAGCTCAGGATAACAGGATAAGTCACACGTACTATACAGACACAAAAACATGCATGTGTGTGCAAATGGATGCAAACAGGCATGGGACACTCATCTGCACACACACAAACATGCACAGACTGTACATGCAGGGATCCTGTGTGCTGAGCCAGCGCTGGCACAGAGGGACTGGCAATGCTTGGTTGACTGGCGCAATTGGCAGGATTTGGGTAAGGTGATTGAATGAATCCATTGGAGTAACAATGACAGGGAGGTTTTCAGGCATTATTTTAGAGGGGAAATCTCATTATACTGTGAACCAGGTTAAACAGTTTCAACTCTAGCTGAACTAAACTCATCCTGCGGAGCTTTCCTGCTGAGTATATGTAAAGTCCTCTGCGGCACAATGAACAGAGCACATGAAAGACCACCTGTTGTGACCCATTATCTACAAAATGACTTTATATTCCTGCCAGGCTCTTAGTCTTTTTCCAATTCATTATTAATTCTTAAGATTGATGTGCTGCCTTCAAGACAATAATTGGTATCCATTCACTTCCAAAAGTGCTTGAGATAATAATCAATCATTAACATTTTATAACCTTTATCCTTCATTCACAGCAAGGCCAACCCTGTTAAAGTTCTACCTTTGAATGAGTTCAAGGACATTAGGACATCTGGAATTTGAGGGAGCTGCCAAAAGAACAAAATTCATGCAATTACACCATCTATGTTTGCTTATTTTTTATTTATAAACAATAATATTGTCACCAAAAACTATCATGATTGGTTATCTATCACAAGCAAATGTGAAGTCCCTGTCAATTGATTTTGCTGGTTCAGGAGAGGTGATAATATAGTTGTCTGCTTCACTATGCACGTACAGTAGAGCCATTAACTTCTGGTGTGATTGATTTCCCTAAAGCAGGAGTAAAAAAATCAATATACATCATATCTTAGTGTTAAAATGTGGAATATTAGGGCAGCAGTTCACCCCAGAATAAAAAATACATATTTTACTGACCTGTTGTGCAGAGTTTTGTAGATATAGGCTGAAGTGATGTCCACCCTCTCTCGAACATAATGAAACAGCCCAATCGCAAGGATATAATGTTATCAGTTCAAGCAGCAACGTTTTTAGTGAATGGTGTCTCTGTCTCAGCCACGAGTAAATATGCTATGTTGTGTTAACAAAATGAAAAGAAATTATAGTGCTAGAATTATTCCACAATAGGTTTGGTTTGTTTCCACAAAAATGACCTGGAAAGTTTTTCAAGGCCTGCTTTTCAAAACCTGATGCCTACATTACCCACAGTGCAACCCAGCCAGTGGATCACTGGAGGCAATTTATTAGTGTAAAATTGGAGGAGTTAGAAATTTAAGTTTTAAATTTGTTGTAGTTTCAGTGGAAAATCTGTATCTTTGCCTGAAATATAATAATGAATAATTATGAATTATATTATATAATTATTCACCCATCACCAGCAGCAAAAAAAACAGGAACTGTACATTTGAAAAATTAGATGCGTCTTTCTTTGTGAATAAAACCCGTAGAGCTCAGAGTCGGTGCCGTTTTGAAGAAGAGTCACTTACATTAATTAAGGATGTGCATCAATACCTAAATGAATCAGATGGAAAGGAACATCTGTTTGTTATATAATGTTGCTTGTGTTCTTGTATACCTGACAACTTGTGGAAAAGAATTTGCATTTTTGTCCTACATTTCATTTCATATTTGCTGGCAGGATGACTGAATTGTTGTTTTTGTCCCTTGAAGTAAAAAAGGGCCTATAAACAGATGCGTTTCTGAAAGTGCTGTAGGATTCGATTCGGTTTTATGGTTCCTAAGGACATGGATAACGTGAACCTTGTGAAGTATTAACTGAAGTGGCACTGACACAAAAAACCTGAGCTTCTCAGGGTTTTGTGGCGACAGCACAGATATATTCCTCTGTAATAAGAGCTACTTCTTCCTGTGAAGAGAGGGGATCCTTGAGTTTCTGCAAGATTTGCTTCCACTCTGGCTCCCAGCTGATTTATTCAGCACAACACTATCAGGAGGGGAAGGACAACAGGATGGGACAGCATGCAAATAAGCAAGCTGCACACAGAAACATCCACAACAGCACATACAGAAAAATACAGTAGGTATTCAAAAAATATAAACATACGTGCCTATTGGCTCGCTCACACCACACACACAAAGTCACAGATGTGCTCACACAAGTGTTTTGAAAGCCCCGTCGCAGAGGGAAATGGTTGACATTGCAATTTGCCAGTGACTGTGCAATCAGCTTCATGTCAGTCCAACTAGCATTAGACTGGGCCAGGAACAGCCAACACACACAGCAGGAAACGCACAAATATCCACAAACACACTCACAGACAGAGTTAATTGATTCACAGTTGGGCAGTGCTTTGCTTGTGTGTGAGACATGGCGAGAATAAGAGAGAGGGAGCGAGAGAGAAACGTGTTTACAGTACATGTATTTTTAAGAGAACCTCCTCTTGAGACCTCAGAAGGGGAATTTTAAACCGAGAGTTTCTTCTTCAGACGTCATATATCCTCCTCTCCGTGAAATAGACTCGCTATTGTGAATCCAGGTCAAAGCTTGGATTCCCAATTGACTTTGCCCATTAAATCCACTTCACTTGTGATGGGAAGATGCAGACGAGGCTCAGGAGAATTGCTACAGACAGAATTTTTAAGGGCTTCTGGTACATTCAGAGTACATGCAAGGTGGATTTAAGGGAAAAGTGCCTTTGCACATGAAGTCAAATGAAAGAACCAGAAGATGGAAAAAACAAAACAAACATCTGTACTGTTGGCTGATTCGACACCGGCTGAAACTATGGTGTCATTTTAGGTTTCTAATGTTGTAAATGTAGTTGTCAAAGTTTCACACTGTCAGGGTGAGTGTTGAGCGCAGGTGCAGCAAAGTGAGAACATCTGAAAAAATGTCAAGATGCGGTAAAACATATTGAACACAGACAGGGAACTGAAGGGCAGAAAAAAACGCAGGCTGATTGTATTGGCTCTCTAGTTTTCCAAATAAAATTAGCTAAAATATCAAAAGCAAATGAATCTACAAAAGTGTCCCAAAACACCATATTTATACATTCACGTGACAAGGCCCCGGCACTGCCCTAGTAATTGTAACTTTTAGAAACATATTTTTATACAGTCTCAGTAAGGGAAGAAGAAGCATCCCCAGTTAGCTGTTAGATCAAGAGTTGAAGGCAACAGGCTGCATCCTTCCAACTTCTCAGTGAGGTAACCAACACCCTTTTCCCTCATTAAGGTATCAGTTTCCCTATTTGCATTGAGATTAAATACAAAATATTGCCAAACAGTTGCTTGTTGTTTTGACTCAAATCCTCCCCCATTGTCTTGTCAGTCAACTCTCCTTACTCGATAAGTGAAGTGACTCCTGCTGCGACCCTGCTGCTGGGGATGCTGCTGTACAGAAAAGACACCTTCAGAATATAATCTAAGCATCTGTCCTCTGACTAAATATTGGTTTGTAAAATGACAGTGGGCAAGAAATGCAATCGTGTACACCCAAACACTGTGTAACACTGGTAGCACCGACTACCATGGCAGGCCTACATCAAATTTAAAGCTCCTGTTGATAAGATAACAGATCAGAAAACCTTTCTGAAGACCAGTTAAGTTTGTTGCTGACTCTACGCTGCTGTAAGGGACACATAGGTTGTATTCATAGCATTAACAATGGATTTCCTGATTTTTGTCTCACCCTCTATTCCATCATGATATTTACTCATCCACAGCCCAACAGTTGTACTCATCAGATGTCAGACACACGCTTATAGTTTCTCTGTGCAATCTGGGCAGCTGTCAGAACCAAACAGACACAGGTAGCGCACTTGTCGAATTCTGTCAAGCGAGGAAATTTGTTTTTCGTGATGATCTGCAGGGGAAAAAAGCCTTCAGTTCTGTGAGAATCAATCATAAGTTCTCTTAACATGAAGACCAGCTGCCCTCTAGTCCACCTGAGGACAAGAGATGTTTGATGTGTTTGAGTGCGGGGAAATGGATGTATCACAATAGTTTGTTCAGAGCTGTCCTTTTAAAGATTATCTGTCTGTTCTGTCCGTCTCGTCCAACACAGGGCTAGAATGGGGCCTGCCATGGTCATGCAGTAGGCTGAAACATGGCTGTGCTGTGGGGCAGATGTGGCTTGTTTTCTGGCTGCCAGATCTGGACCAAAAAAGCAGCTGACTAGTTATTAATTTGTTATTTTTAATCACACGACTACAGTATTATGAAATATACATTATTCATTGAATATTGATTTTCTCTAAATGAATAGTACATAATGCTCAGGGGCTGCCAGCTTTGGGGCTGCCACTGGAAGATGACACTGTATAGGGAATGAAGAAAAGGAAGAACATCTTCAGCTCTGACGCGGCAGAATGATGTAAGCCACTGATGATGAATTGAGTCTGTGTGACTTGCCAGAGGGGGAATAGGTGATGAAGGTTGTGGCGAGGTGACTGGGACCTCCAACAGATGGCTGAACATAAGAGAAGAGCCGGGCAACGTTCATGGTACTGGCAAAAAGCGAGTTTGAATAGTTGTTGGACATGATTGGTTTTCCCACCACGGGTGAAAAAGGTTAGGCTGTGTGTTAAAGCGTGCACTGCTGTGGGGAAAGTATCAGTAGAATATGTGAACCACTCTTCCCCAACTTCTGGTCATGAATTACAAATGTGTCACACACTCAGTGTGTTGTTGATGCAGGAAAGAGGCTCATTCTTTCTCTCCTCTCCTTCAAGTGCACAATACTGGTTTCTCTGTCCTCTTTCTCTTGAGATCTTACTCACAGAGCCACTTATACACACACAAAAAAGTGTATTTTTAACCATGTTATACATTTATTTTTTGTATACAAGATTTAGACATTGCATCCGGTCTCCCATCTCATCTATCCGAGATGTCCCAAAGGACTTAATTTATGCCAAATATTGCTGGCAGAGGATTCAAAGCCCATCACTGTTGCACCACCTGTGCACCCAAACCATTTTGTAGTTTTTGACATTTTACCAACATCTATACACTTTAGCAGGAAGAAAACTAGTTACAGGATAATGATGCAATTGCAGCTCCTCAGATGAACGCTCAATAAGTGTGTGTCAGACTTACATGAAGTGTGGGGACGCTGGCTATGAAATGGTCTAATTAAATGCCAAGAGACAGGCCCACAGAAATTGTAAATGAACTGAGCTGTACAGAAAAAAGCAGGCCATTGCTGCAAAACATGCAGGAAGATGAAGTTGTCTCTGTGTCCACATAGGACTGTCAGAAAGAGGAATGGCAAAAGAGAGAAAACAAGTATTCAAATTGAACAATGTTGGAATAAAGGCCGTTAGCTTTTAGCAAAACACATTTAGCATTTTGCTCCTGACACTACAAGAATTGTTTTTTAGTTTCAATAAGCCCGACTTACAGCTACATGTAGACTATCCATTTTGTACAGTTGCCCTGAGAGATCAAGGCACTACAGCTTTAGAGAACACATGCAAATAGACAAAACACGGGCAAATACAGAAAAAACAAGGAAATACAGACACGCTGCAAATAGCATGGATGACAACAGAGGCTGTTTACAGGGGACACTAAAACATGCATAAGACATAAATGTCATATATGTCTTATACATAAGACATGCTTGTTGTTGCCATGGTTTGTAGGTATAGAAGTTGGCTATCCATAAGTGATGTTGGAATATGAGCTAAAACGTTTTTTCAGTGGGACAACAAGTGTATTTCTAAATGTGTCATCAAATTGGCGACGCTTTCTTCATTTGTTGATGTTCTGTCTCTTTGTGCGTGTTTTGTTGTAGTGTGTTAAGCTCTCCGTGACATTTTGATTTTGCATTGAATTGAGCCAGAAATTCAGAAATCAGAATCAGAATTCAATTTCAGATCCGACTTTGAAAACATTTGAACAAATATCCTTTTATAGCTGAAAAGATTGGACTATCTCGTTAGTGAAAATCTTGTTGTTTTTTTCTTTGTCATTGGTGTTTTTTGTTGTTCAAGCTATTGGTCAAACTCTCAAGTGTAAAATGCATGAAGATAAAAAAAAAATAATGGTCTTTTTTGTGTGACCATGGTATAGGTGGGATAATGCTCTTCAAGTTGTCCATAATCAGGAATTAATTGCTACTATTTGGCTGCATTACAGTACATAAAGTTAAGTGAGAGTGTCTTGTCAGGTGTACTGTATCTTTAAGTGTAAGAACAAAAAGGTGCTTTTGTCCTCTTCCCAAAATAGCCCGGCACTGGTCAGAGGGGCTCGAGCTCAGAAAAGATGGGAGCTGTCAATCATTTCTAAAGCCGATGGACAAGCAGCCGGCGCTGTTCAGGAAATTCGGTCAAAAGGGAATGGAGCTGGAAGTGCTCACAAATATTTTTAAAAGGTAGCTTGCAGTCCCGTTTACTGCTGTCAGTGGGTGCCATCAAGTTTTTGAAGCGTGGGTGCAGTACTGAAAAAAAAAGGAAGAGGGATCATCCATTAAAAGTATTTGAAAAGCAGCAGCAGAGGATGAGCAGAGGATGTGGTGGCGTAACTAATAAATCTATCCTGGACTAGCTTTGCACATACCCCCGTCCTTGCCTTTTCCAACATTTTGAGCATCAAGTGATTCACTGCCAGAACTATTCATGTTTCCACTTAAGCCTCAAAAAAGGAGAATGCATCATTATTGGGGCACACAAAGCTTTCTCAGGGGAAATCAGGGTGTTCATTACCATGTTGGAGTTCAGTGACACACTGAGTTCAGCCGGTGGGAAACTGAGGAGATTACCCGAGTGTGGCGGTGATCAGAGGAAAATCCAAAATTAAGCACTTAGTTTACAAACTGCTTTAGCATGTGGAAACTAAGAGGATCTCATATTTAAGCCAGAGAGCCATTTCAAAGGCAGTAAGGCAGCGTGAATTTATCTTAAATGAATCAGATTTACACCTTAATCCGTGTCCCTCCGTGCAGTTCTACCATATTATTACTAATCTTTCAGGAATCCCCAAATTCACACTTACTTAATCTATTCTCTAGGTGACGATAAAACCGTTTCACACTACTGCTAAAATAAAACTGGTCAGAATGAAAGTGGGTGATGTGGTGGTTAACAAAGCAGGTTTTCCTAAAGATCTATAAAAACACAGTCAGGTGTTTCTTAGGAAGTCAATAAATATATTACTTTAACTTGTACTTAGTTATATACCAACCTTGGACAAATGAAGGTTGTCACAATACCAGAATTGAAAACTTTAGACCAAACTTATACAATTCTCGATATCTCTTTTGATACCGTTCTTCTTCAGATGAAACCTGCACACACTGCTGGTACATAAAGAGGAAATTCAGACGTGGTATTAAAAGCCGTCCTGAGCAATCCGATCACAAGGGGACAGGTCTAAGTCCATCAGCTCACACCTGGCATTAACATGCGTCTCGAGTGACCTCTTGTGATCAGATCTCACGTCCTCACTGGGGCAAACAGCCACAATGTCTCATACACAAGGAAAGAAATACCTGCATGTATAACATTTGCCGAATTAATAAGAAGGGCCCAAATAGTTAACAAGTTATTGTTTTACAAAGTTTATGAAGATTCTCCTGACTCAACAGCTCACAAAATTGAGCGATTTGTTAATGGAGTCTGGGATTTTTTTTGACAGGCATCCAAGAAGCAGCCTATATTTAATGGTTAAAGGTTAATGTTTACTGTATTTATAACATTTGACATGTTTACTGCCAATAAAATGTTGTCTTCTTTGGTTTATTGAATATAAATGATTAAATCAGTTAAAACAGTATGTTCCAACAGCTGTTAAATGTATGAAGGTAAGATGTACTTTTAAGGATTGAAGCAGACTGGCTGG
This sequence comes from Pagrus major, assembly GCF_040436345.1. Lineage (NCBI taxonomy): Eukaryota > Metazoa > Chordata > Actinopteri > Spariformes > Sparidae > Pagrus > Pagrus major. The sequence goes on along the minus strand of NC_133234.1, from coordinate 14,970,405 downwards.
TACAGTAGTGCAGTGACAAACAGACACTTTTTATATTAAGTTGGCAATACTGAAGAAGACAACATTTCATTGACAGCAAATACAGTAACCAATAAAGGCAAATTCTTTGTTGCCAGTGTAGAATGTCCCCAGACTCCTTTTAAAAAATGCTACATTTTGTGAGTAGTTGAGTTATGAAAAACTTTTTAAACTTCGTGAAATGTTGTCTATGAGAAATTTTTCATTATTTGGGCCATCTTGTAAATTCAGCATATATATATGAATTTCTTTCTTTTTTGTGTCAAAAAAACCTTGTGTCTGTTTGTTCCAGTGATGACCGTGTTTACTGGCATACAGAGCAGGAAATTAAGACCCAATCAAAAGTGTATACAGCAATGTCAGGTGTGACCTGGCGTACTGTCCACTTGTGATTGGATCACTCAGGACGGATGTTGATACCAGGTCTGAACACCCCCATTAAATCACTGAACATATAGGAGCACAGTAGTGGTAATGTCAGTATTAACAGAGAACATATAGTTTTTAACATGTGATACACAAAAAGTATCGATATTTTTGACGACCCTAGCTTGAATCGTGTTGCACTACAATGCACAGAAATTTGCAGATGTGCAAGGAACACAGTGCTTTGCTGCTGCACTTTTTCCCGAAGATCAATAAAGTTCATCTTATCAACACGGTTGAGGGACATTTAAGGAGACTGAATAGAACGAATGAAAAACAAAATGGAACTGTACAGGCAGAACAAAATTTCACCAGTTGTAGCCTGACAAAATGCACATACAAACACAAACACAAACAAACAAACAAACACACACACACACACACACACACACACACACACACACACACACACACACACACACTAAAATGGCAGCTCTGAGAATGGGTTATTGATTTGTGATCATGCCTGCAGTGGCATTTCAATCCTTTTTAACCAGCAGAGGAAATTCCATTAAGCCATTTATTACAAATGTCACCACAACTGCTTGGTGTGTGTGTGTGTTTGTGTGTGTGTGTGCATGTCAGTATCTGTGCCTATGTAGCTGTGTATAGCAGTTGTACAAAACACTTACAGGTGTATGTGCCCACGGTGAGTGTGTATGTGCACCCACCAGTCATCCTGCAGGGAGTTTCAGGGAAGGTTCAGACAACCGTAGAACAATCGCAGTGGAGAACAGAGCGAACAGGAAGGAGGGGAGGAGTCTCGATGGGGAACGAGAAAGGAAGAGGAGAAAGAGAACGGGAGAGAGAATCGAAGAGAAAAAAAGAGATTGAGAGATTGGGAAAAAATATCAAGTAAGTCAGACAAGAGAGAAACAGTGGGAGATAGCGACAGACTAAAAGAGAGACATGGTGCAGCTGAGAGTGGAGGGGAGACGCTGGATATAAACATTACCTTTACAAATACTTCTGTTATTTATTTTTAATGATTTATTTGCAGTAATTTGATCTTCTTTATTATAGTACGGAATATCATGCAGTACGGTAATGTAGTTGTTTAGTACAGTTTATTGTATGCCAGACCTATTCAACCAGGGGCCCAGGGGCCAAATGTGGCCCTTTAACAACGTCATTCCTTTTTGCTCTTCAGCCATTTCATTAGTTGTATCTGCTGCTAATGAAAAAATACTCATCTTTCATTAAAAAAGTTTAAATCGGGAGTTGTCTGTTGCCAATTTAACAATGCAATAAAATGATTGTTTGCTTTTGGCACATGGCCCATGATAAAGTTTCAGTTTTGGCCCCTCCAAGGAAGAAAAAGTTTGGGCACCCCTGAACTATAAAATTTTTTTTAAAAATTCATGAAAGCTTATCACAGTTTCCAAGAGCCCAGCGTGACGTCTTCAAATTGCTTCGTTTGTTCAAGCAACAGTCAAAAACCCAAAGACTCTTCATTTACTAAAGTGAATGACAAACAAAGGCAGCAAATCCTTACATTTAAGAAGCTGGAATCAGCAAGTGTTAGATATTTTTGCTTCAATTGTGTGTTTTTGTTTTGTTTTTTAAGCATGGATATGTTGCTGGAGTGTTTGGGATATTATGGAAAGGACTGATTATATCCACTGATTTTGTTTTATTTATTGTTTATTTATTGATCACACTAACCCCCACGTCTTTTTTCCCCTCCCTCTTGATCGACTAATCGTTGCAGCTCTATCCTTGGTACACCTGCACAGCTGTTTTCTCTCATGTTGTCTGATTCTTCTCGGGACTGTGTACAGCCTGTTCTTTCTCTGACCTTTCCTTTACCCTTTTGTGGTGGGACGACCTGTGCCAAAGTACTACAAATTCAGGGTGTTGGGGAGTAAAATGAGCCGTTATTGTCACAACTGCTCATTTTATTCTCTGTTTTGTGTCATAGTGGAAGACAAACAATGCAGCGTCTCTTTTTTCCCTCTCTCGACAACTTTGACAACCTCTGCAACTACAGAAACACTCAGCCCACCTGTGGTTGCACAGTGGTGTTACAGAAACAAACAATATTTCGCAGGAGACAGAACCAGGCTTGCAGAGAGCACACAGATAAAAAAAAAAGTTCTGGCCTGATATCAAGTTACTCACTGAATTGACATTAATCAAAGACAGCTGATATGTTCTTTATACCAGTGAAAGTGACGGTCAGCAATGAGAGGCTGCTAGCTTAATGTTCTGCTCGTTGAGCTCTGCTTATACCAGGGGAGAGATGTGTATGGCACCTTTAAAGTTTACTTTCTACATCATAATTATATGGATAAAACAAAAATATCGTCACTGCTGAATTTTTGATGTTGCAATTGAAGTCTTTTATATTCTACAGTGAGAAGATATCTAAGAAAAAGCCAATATGTACAGTATGTTGCAACATACCCAACATCTGAGGCGTAGAGAAAAAAGTTGTTCTTTGGTGAGCTTCTCACTGAATTACATTAAAATCTGGACATGAACAGAGGGCAAGAAAGGCAGAGACACAAGTAAATTGCATTTTTTATACATTCACTCATAAGAAGTCCTCCTGGTCCAAGTACCTACCATTGACAACAAGTTTGTTCACACCTGTGCACACAAGTGTGATTACCTGTCTAAAAGTGTGATTACCTGTGGCCCATATCTAAGCAGGAATTGATCATGTTTGATTATGTGCCCATATTGCTCACATTGGACTCTGCATTAATTTGTTGCGTAGAACGCTTAGAATGAATCTGGTGTAGTAACTGGACCTTGACATAACGCTATCTGTGTTAATTTTCTTCCCTCTCTGCTATGTCACCATTGCTGGAGCTCACAAGAATTCATCAGATGAGGACAGCCTGATGTTCTTGGTTTGTGTCCTTTCCGCCGTGATGCTGATTTCACTGGTTCTTCACTGATATGAAAGGGTTCTCTATATAACCCCCTGGATGGGTTCTAGATTACACCATTGAAATATAAAAGGGTTCTCAGTAGAACCCCCTGGATGGGTTCTGGATGAAGACTTTGGAATATAAAACAGTTCTTGCTAGAACCCCTGGATGGGTTCTAGATTACACCATTAAAATATAAAAGAGTTCTCTATAGAACCCCTGGATAGGTTCTTGTTGAAACCCTTGGGATATGAAAGGGTTCTCTCTAGAACCCCCTGGATGGGTTCTCAATGAAACCCTTGAAATATAAAACAGTTCTTGCTAGAACCCCTGGATGGGTTCTAGATTACACCATTACAATATAAAAGAGTTCTTTATATAACCCCTGGATGGGTTCTTGTTGAAACCCTTGGAATATGAAAGGGTTCTCTCTGGAACCTCCTGGATGGGTTTTCGATGAAACCTTTGAAATATAAACAGTTCTTGCTAGAACCCCTGGATGGGTTCTAGATTACACCATTGAAATATAGAAGGGTTCTCAGTAGAACCCCTGGATGGGTTCTGGATGAAACCCTTGGAATATAAAGGGCTTCTCTGTAAAACCACTTTGGTGGGTTCTTTTTAGCACACTTAGAGGGAGGCTGAAAGGTTCTGGATAGAACTCCAAGAGAGAGATCTGGGTGGAACCATTACACCATAGACATGTTCTCTGTAGAACCTGTTTTAGGGGGTTCTGAGTGGAACCTTCACAGATGGTTCTCTCTAAAAGGGTTCCAACTGGAACCTACATAAAAGGTCCTACCAGGAAACCACAAAGTGTTCTCAAGCCGAAGAACCCTGTATGATTCTAATTAGCACGTTTATTACTTAGAGTGTATTGAATTGCCTGTTAGCAAGCCTGTTCAGTCAGCTTCCTTTGTGTGCTGTAACATTCCGCGAGTAGAGTCAATAGCATTAGTTCAAAGGTTAAAGTCAAATACCGCAAGTGAATGCAAAGTAACACATGCAGCTTTGCTGTGATCTGTATAACTGGTGTCTCGTCTCTGTAGCAATCTGTTATAAAAGAAAAATTACTGAGCGTCTGACGGTTTATGTTTGTTGCACCTCCATCCCCTCTTCTCAGTTCCTCCCTTCCTCTCTGTCTTAACTGACATAAATCATTGCTGACAGTCAATAAGCTCCTTGTCTAAAAGTTTTAAGTGGCCACCAAAAGGTCAGAACGTCTCAAATACCTCAGAGAGAGGTAGGAGCACCCCGATACAGACTATCTGCTGTCTAAGCAGACGGAGCAGTGACAGTGATCCAGCGCTGCACAGTCTGCAGCTGGGTCTTTGCCTTCAAGATACAGAACGTATCTGGATCGAAAACTTAGACGATAAATGATGAGTCAAAAATGTCTTCAACCCAATAAATCTCTAAATGTTAACCCAGCCTGTGCTGGAATGATGGTCTGTATGGGTTGGATTGATTTATGCTGTCTGTGACCCCAAAAATATGAAAATTAAAGTTTCAATTATTTAGTAGCATCCGACCAGCTTCAGACACACAACAAGCAATCTGTTTTGAATGTTTTGATATGACAGGAATGCTTCTCCTGAATCAAATATGTTTAAAATCTACTTATTTTGATAAGCCTTTATAATAGACTTCGCAACAGGTGCAACAACTGGAATTATGCACAACAACTGGTTATCACTTCTGGTTGCCCGTTGATCAGAGATTAGCTAAAGGCTCTGCAATGTCAGAAAGGTGTAAATACGACAGTTGTTGAGACATTTCAAGAAAAAAATGGATATGTCAAACTCATGGTGGTGCTACAGAGACCCAGCCTGTCAGGGGACCACTAAAGTCGTCAGAGACCATCCTCTGAGGACCACGAATGACTGTTCAAAATGTTTCTGACACTGATTGATGCCGATGATGCAAAACAGTTGCACAGACGTCATAACGTCAGTTATGAAAGATAAAATCAGAGACAGACAGACCTGCTGTGAGTTCAACATTCAGAGCTTGTGTGTGTGTACGCGTGTGTGTGTGTGTGTTTGTGTGTGTCTGTGTTTGGGGGGGGGGGGTTGAATACAATGCCTGCACATGTGCTCCTTATATTTTGGAGACAGATGGCGCAGTCAAAACAAATCTATAAACTCATCTTCTTTTGACTTCAAGGCAAACAGACTGGTTTCATATGTTCTGTTTTGATTTTGTTGCCAGTAGACACACGCCCACCCTCATACATACACACACACACACACACAAGCTCTGAATGTTGAACTCACAGCAGGTCTGTCTGTCTCTGATTTTATCTTTCATAACCACGCACTCCATGTCTGTCTGCCTCTACCACCCAGGTGTCTGTCAGGTTATAATATCAGGATCTTCTTTTTTTCCAGTCGACCTCCATTCTGTCATGTTTATATTTTTATACAATCCTACTGTGGTATTGAGTGATGACCTCTTGTACTTGAGTGATGATTGACACAGAGAAGGAGGTCTTCGCATTGCATGTGTGAGTGTGTGTGTGAATGATGAAGAGGACTATTAACAGCTGAATGATTGAAGTCGTCAGCGACAGTGAAAGCTGAGAGGTGCAGCTTTGTGCTTGTGCTTTGTATGATCTATATATTGTATGTGAGTCTGTGCGCCTACATGTGTAATTGAAGTGTGAAATGACAAATTGCATAATGTGAATGGATGAAGGATGGTGGTGATATGCGTGATGAAGATTGTGGGCAAGGGATAATGGTTCTTCTATTAGATTTCAGGATTAAAATGCTAATGGAACGAGCCTCACAATATGGGCTTTCTTTGGGGCCACAGAAAACTTCTGTAAATACAGCTCGGACACACTATCAGGTTGATATGTTGAACGTAACAAACCACATACATATGAGCTGTACGCTGGAGATCAGATTGGAGACTAAACCACTCAAAAAATGATTGGCTAGTTTGCTAAGATAGCCTATCTTCCTACGATTGCGCCTTTGCTTTTTACACTGATATTGAGATGTTTACATACTGGAAATTACATATATCCAACAGAAAGAAGAGACAGTATTGTATTGATAACTCCTCATGTAAACTTCATAAATCCACCTGTCCTTGTCCATGTTACACGCTCAACACAATATAGACAAGGCGTTGGGCTCAACATAGCATGCTGCGTCGCTTGTGGCCAGTTAGGACACTCCTATAGGCGACAAGGAAATCATGATTTTGTTGCTGATGCTCACTCTGGTTTCATGCACTTCAGACACGGTGTAAGTCCAATATTCATGCTCCTTTTTAGTCCCCACCAACTCCTGAAATAATCAGTTATAGTTGATCGAGGCTTCATAGCTTCAATGCAACGACTGCCAATGTTCACTTTAATGAGACTCCCAGCATGTGAAGATATCAGATTCAGTTTGTAGTTTTGACACATATTAAACGTTTCCTCTCTTTGAAAATATATAAATGTATGAGCCGGTTTTAAAATCTGCCAAATGAGAGTGAGTCAAGGGATTGGAGCCAGACGGGCGCCAATCTACAACATATATCAAATAAAGGATGATGATCAGATCTATTAATCAGTGCACAGTACCTCATCAGTGGTGTGTTAATCTAATAATATTTAGAGCTGTTTAGTATTATGTCCAATTTTATGTTTTGCTTCTCTTATATAGCTCACCAAAACCCTCTTACCTCTGGCTCCGAGCCCTCGAAGCACTCTCAGTCAACCTACCAGCGTTAAGTGAAGGTGATGATGATAAATGATGTACAGTTACCGAGGGAATGTTTTTTATTTAGCCTTTCCAGAGGAGCAGCATCAGAATAAGAGCAGCCTGTCAGCTTCAGAGAAACCACATCTTTGTGGTGATGCCATGTTTTCATTAGGGAACTGACAGCACACACGCACACATAGATGTGCACGCACATACAAACATGCACTTCATCTTTAGCATGCTCTTTTTCCATCTTTTTCTCTACTTTTGACTTTTTCCATCCACACATTATTACACATCACAGATACGTATACACCAACTCTCTATGTGGTGAATTTTTGCATGTGACATTTGGACACTTTTTATGACAACTTTTAAAAGTGGCAAAATAAAAAAAGATGGGCTTTCGTGTGTGTGCATGCAAACTGTGACGCTCACATGCACGCTGAATAACATCTATTTTAAGGTTAACTGGTGCAGGCAATGAAATGTAATGTAAAAAAAATAAATAAAAAAAAAAACCGATTCCCCAGTAAAAATATTTTATTTTATTTTTTTTTTATCCAAAACCATCTGGCTGCCCCTGGAAATGAGCCCCCTGGGTTTAAAACCAGTGACTTAGCAGACAGGCTACCTTGGAGAAGGTGCACTGAGATGGAAAAATATCAGAAAGTTTAAAAGTCAGACTGAATACACACAGAAACACCCTGTGTATCTTGTGCACAACATAGTATGTGATTATCAGTGTAATATTAAAGGTCATATTGATGAACATGTTTATGCAGATAAATGATACATCTTCAGAGCTTGAAGAAAGGAGCGGAATAAAAGAATAAGAATAAAAAAGAATACATCTCTTTTCCTTGAAATCGTGATTATGATTGCGAATTAATAATTTTTAAATATTTGTTGGGTTCAAAATGATTGTTTTATTTATGCCTGTGAAAAAATTCTATCAGTTGTCTCCAACTTCTAACAAAGTTTGTGAGCCAATAAGATAGCACCGTTGGTATCAGTGGTATCTGTGTCAGTCTTAGTAAATGCAAACCTTAACACACTCTCGCCGATCACTTTAAAGCCATGAAACAGCTAAAACAGCTATGACACACATTGCTCTCCAGAGTTTTGCCAAAATCTCATCCGCATCATTTAAAATATTGTGAATGATAAATACTTCCCGTTTTCATCATAAGCAATAATGACCGGTTAAGATAGACATTTCTTGCACAGAAGTTTGTGAGAGAAATTAAAATGATTAGCAAAATGGATTTACAAGATGCCTCGACATTGTGCTTGGACATAAATCTAAGATTATGTCCTTTTAAGTTGCACTTTGTTCAGAGTCATTAGTTTAACAGCTTCTTTCCTCCACTCTTGGACCATCTGTGGAGGCCTCTCACAGTTCAGATCAGGCGTACTCAGACATATCCTTTTGAGATTGCTAGTTTAGAGTCTATGAGTCTAGACTTCTAAAACACTACTATACAGCTCCCTTTATATGTTCGCTGCTTTGCATTTTAACATCTGGACAACCACAGATTATATGGCACGAATGTCAGATGGAGACAAGCACATCTTAAGGCTTAGAAGTCAGGCTCTTTGAAACTTTTTCCAGCTTCAGCACTGTTTTCTCTTCAAAGTATCAGTGCTTTCCAGTGTTTTCCATCAGTGTAAACATATCTCGGAAAGCCTACAGTATGTACACACTAAAGACCTTTTTAGATGTGATTGCGATGGCTTTTTGGGTACTATTCACTCTATTCACTCTATTTTCTTCTTCTATCATTGTTAATGATTGATAAAAATTATGGGGTGGGGATGAATGTTTTCTGCTTTAGAAAATCACTTTTATCGTCGGCCATGTGTGAGCTGGCCGATGAAATTGAAATTGGTGAAGTGATATTAAAAATAAGACCTCTCTCAGTTGCCTATGCAAGCCTTTGGGTGATTTGTTTACGTTGTTTAATGCTGCTGGACTGTGGATTTGTTTATGAAGGACACGGGTCAGATTTTCTGCTACAGTCCAAAGGATGTGACTGCATGCACGTTCTCGAGTGTCTCGTCTCAGTGCCTCTCTCCACTCCACTTACAGAGAGCAACAGTAGAAATCGTTAGTTTAGAAGTTCACTCACATAAACTACCGACTGAACATAAACAGAAATGCAATGGAAGAGTAAAAGTATCTCTGGCACTAGTTGTCTATGTTCTTGTTCATTTGGTAACATGACAGTTAGTGTAGCACCCGACCCATGCATCTATATGGTTATTAATTATTTAAAGGGTGCTGTAGTACTATGGAAAGGGCCCTGGGTACTTTTATTAATGGCTGACTGTTCTAACCGCTGTAACAGGAGTAAAGTTAGTTATTTTTAAACCTTTTAAAATGTATTTATGGATGATGAATGAATGATAGATGGTGGTGCCTCCACTTGGGAGGAAAATATGAATTACTGATTTTAAATCCCACTAAGAATTATGTCGTTGTTGTCAATGTGACCTAAAACAATTGTCCGTTACATTTGCTACTGCAAGCAAAGAAAATATATAGCGTGTGCATGGTCAGTTATTTCACACAAATCCCTTAGTTATCATCCATGATGGCTGACATGGCGAACGATGAGAGAGGTTACAGGCTGGCAACAGTCCAGGCGAGGTGATAGCCGAGCAGGAGAACAATTAGCTGTTGCTACACTGCAACAAGGGACTTGGTTTACTATACTAAAACTGCATTGTACCTTGTTTCTAGAAACTATAGAATATCCAAACATTCTCCCCCTCGTTAGCCATCACTGACTAAACTATGCTGTTTCTGTAATCCATTTTCAGCTCTTTAAATATCTCTTCTTTGTTTGTTTTACTGTGGATACCCTTTCAATCCCTCTGACTTTCAGTCTGTCTTCCAAATCACTCCCTGCAACCCCCTCTTCTCTCTATCTCCATTCACCCGCTGAATTAAAGCCAATTTTATAGGAGGGAATCAGCAGTGTTATTATCATCAGCAGCACTGACTAATGTCCCTCAACACAAGCATTATGATTCCACAATCAATATGAGGCTTTAATTATTAAGTGGGTATCGGTGTGCAGTTTGCATTAGCAGTGCCAGAGACTCGTAAATATTTAAACATATTCAGTCTGACCCAGCATTGTCTCTCTCTCTTTCTCTCTCTCGCTCTATGTGTGTGTGTGTGTGTGTGTGTGTGTGTGTGTGTGTGTGTGTGTGTGTGTGTGTGTGTGTGTGTGAGAGAGTAAAAGACAGAGATAGGGAGATATCAGTATTTAGAATTCTACTGCTTTGTCGACTTACCGTCTTTGACTTGGCATGAAGGAATTTCATATAAATGAATTGAATGCAGTTTCGGAGGTCAAACCCATGTGCACAAAAAACATGTTTTAATGACACAGTTCACTGAAGCTGTAATTATACTCCTGCAATCTTCAACACCTGTATCGATGAACACTACACTAGCTCCTTGACAAGGACTTGAATCGTCGTCTTTGACAACACAATTAGAACTCTGAAGATTGATCTGTTGACATGTAAACTGAGTGGCTTTCATTCAGCTAAACTGATGATTATTTTCTCGATTAATTGACGAATCGTTTAATCTTCTAGTCTACAGTGTGTGAGAAAATAGTGCAACATTGCCATCAGAATTCACTTAAAAATGATATGACACACCGAAAAGAAGAAAAATAACAAAGAAATGGCGTTTTTACGAGGTAAAACACTCAAATGATTAAGGAGTTATCAAAATAGTTGCAGAAATAGTTTTTCTGTGAACCCCCAAACAGATTTAAGATCCACTTGCTACCTTGTTCCAGTGCTTTAAGGCCGGGGTTGGTAAGATTGTAGACACCAGCAAAAGCAAGCAACATTTTTAAAGAATCCAACGGAAAAACCCACCTTTTCTCTTCAGGCATTCCCCCAGAGCCACTCCTCTGAAACACATGAATGCACACTGCCTGACCACATCGACACTGACTGCCCCATAGCTCTGTGTGGCCAGCAGGCAGAGATGTGATGTTATAGTGGCTAGATCGCTACGTTCCAAACTAAATACAAACAACTAAAATAAACTAAACAACTAGTTAAATGCCGCAATCATACAAACACAAGCAAATTTGCAATTACAAATGTACCTCCAAAAAAATCTAGAAGGCTGCTCCGCGCAACAGTTACACCTTACTGCTGTGGGTGTGTGCTTCGTGCTAACTGGGTTAGCACAAAGCCTGAAGGAGACTGTTTCTGCCGCCACAATTCTGTTCTGTGGCTCAGGGGTTGTGTGCTTTGTGCTACTGAGTTACCTATCTACTGAACAACAGGTTGGGAGGCTGTGTACTATGAGCACAGCACATTGTCATCATCGCTACATTTTGACTGCACTTTCTTTGCTATTCTTGTACAACTAGCTTGCTAATAGCTTTAGCATACATTCACCTAGCCTTGTGCAAGACTCCAGTAATGAACAGTGAGCGCACAACAGCAGGGAGGTACCTAGGTCGACAAACAGGTAGCCTGTCCAATCTTTTCAGGCTGAGTGAAACAATTGGATGGGGCTTATTAGAGGCCACAGATACTGGATTTCTTTCTTTCACTTGTCAGAGCTTTTGATTTATTGATGCTGTTGGGATGTTAGGAGATTTTCTACAAATGGAACAAAAAATGCTTCTAGAATAGCTTGTCAACTCAAGCTTTAACCTGCATCCCACAATATTTATCAGCAGATGGAGTTTGCTCAGGTAACTGTGGCTGGATCTATTGATGATTACCAATTAAGCAAGTATTTCTTAAACAAGAATTCAACTCAAAAGCTTAAAGGGTTCCCTCTGCTGAGCATGAGCAGAGTAACAGCCTCATGTTATCTGGAGTATGCTTACATTTTTAATAAGTCACGTCCAATAGTGAGGCGAATAGTTGGCCTGAGGTGGAGCTGTCCTGCACACTGTGTTGCTGATTAGCAATGCAGCAGTGTGTTTCCTTCTCTTTCCATGTCAGATAAGCTAATATATAAACTCTGTTGCTACCCATGTATGCATACAGCCTATGCAGATGCATTGTTGAATTCATATTAGTTGGAAAAAAAACAAATGTAATCATATTTATGTTCATTTGCACACAATGATTAGGAACTGCAGCCTAAACATTTGCTAAGTAACACAAATGCATAATAATCCCACTTAGGCCCTTTAGAGAGTTTCTCCCACACATGTTGAGGATTTAGTTGGTCAGATCTAGGCTTACACCTGGTTTAGTGTGAGATAATTGATAAATCATCTTCCTTGATTCTGCTGTGGTGTACGCATCGATCGTCAGAGTCTGCCGCTGCTGTAGGTTTCCTCTTCGCGTGTGTTGAACATGCACATGTACACAGAGTACATTCCGTCCAACATGCCAACACGTGCACGTCTGTATGTCAGAGTTAGTTGGAGCTGTGTGTGGGGGTGTTTTTTTTTTCCTTTCTCCAAGCCTTTGAAATCCTATAATATGAACCTTGTCACTCCATGCCTACGGTCTGAGAAAATCAAGCTGAAAAGTGTGAACAGCATGGGTTGTTCAGGTGTAAGGCTTTGTAGTCAGAAGGTCTTTGATATTTGGCCACTTTTTAAAGTCAGTCAGGATGTGCAGGTAGGAGGGAGAGCAATTAACTGACTCACATAGGATAAATACAAAACTCTCATGAAAAGTGATGAAATTCTCCCTTTACGTTCTGGTGTTATATTCGTTTTTTCTGTTACTTTTTTCCCTTCTTTTTGAAAGACGAAATTGTCAGCTTTACAGGTGCTCCTCTGAAGTGCAGGGTTGCAAACACTTATTTTAAGTGCTCACAAAGACAAGAACAAGACATTTGAATTGGTATTTTAAAGGTGCTCTGTGGATATTTTGCATAAACAAGCAAGTTTTCTGTACATTCAGTGTGTCTTACGAAATTGGATTGGATGTGTCCTTGAGCTCTAATAATGTTTGATGCATTTCTTCATAAAAAAATAAAGTACTTTAAATACCGCATTTATTACATCCATGTTTACTAGCTAGCAGTCTTATTCTCTGCCTTTGCAGCATACAATTGCAATTGCAGCAGGACCAATCTGACCAATGCAAGCAAATCAGGGCAGGAACACTGAATGAGGACATTTTCTGCAGGTACCACATCAGTGCCTTCAGGACAGTCCACCAGGGTTTCCAGTTCAGTGTCACCAAAAGCTAGAATAATTGTACACACTGAATAACAACAAGCATCATTCAATTTTCATTTTCAAACTAAAATATGACCTGAACCTAAATGACCTTGCGAGGCAGCTCGATTTCGACCAAAGCGAACCAAGTGCTGGTTCAAGTCTGACAAGTTGGGAATAAAAGAAAGTTGACTGCTTTCTACATTTTTATAGTCAACAAAAAGACTCCTGGGTGTAATTCTGAAATGGACCTGAGGGGCATCATTAATGTTAACTACATTAATGATGCTCCTCAGGTCCACAGAATGAAGTCATTGACTGTACCTGGTTTGTAGCTTAGTGAATGAAGCCACTCTCATGCTTGAGTGTGCGTGTATCTGTTGGAATGTGTGCATTCGTGTGTGTGTTTAACTGCCGACAGAGTCCAGCGTGAGTGCAGTCAGCCTTTTTCAAAGATCTTTATCCTAACAATCAATAGGTACATTAACCATTCAGTTTATGGCGCTGCAGTACGTGAAAAGATATTGGATGGACCTTCTACATCTTACAGTTCTTATCAGATATAGCTGCACATGAATCAACATACAGTACATGTCAAAGCAATACTGACTCATACCGGAGTAAGCATTAATAGCATGACGACACAACTTTGCTGTGTCCCTGACAACACTAGCCAATCCCTTTTCCCATTTTTCTTTTTTACCCCTATCCCATGTTTTGAGTTACATCACATCTGATCACCAAGCCCACTTCATTAGATAAGGCATCATTCTCCAACCCAACCATCGACCGCTATATCTGAATGCTGATTGGCTGCTTGTTTCGTGAGTTTGACCTCTCACACAAACTCAAGTTAGGCTGTCCGTTGCTAAAGAGACAGAGGCAGCCGTAAGAAAGAAACTGTTGGGTGTTATTAGGCTATTTACTGCTCCATTTGTGGTTTTATGGTTGATGTGATGCTCTCAGGAAATGAGTTTGAAAATGCTTTGTTGGCATGCAGGGGATTATGAGATTGGGGTCCCAGAAATAGTTTGGCTGCACAGTGGGGCACTAGAAGCCAGTAATTACTAAATCTCTCCTGTTTCCTCCGTTGTTACTGTCTCTATTTTTTCCCTGACTGACGGCCTTTGCATCTGTTTACACCCTCATCATCTGCTCTTTTCCCTTCGTTGCGTGTTTTGAGCGGAAGAGAGTGTTTGTCATCTTCTCACTTTGTTTCTCTAGTGTGTCTTTTATTCGCTTATTTATTCACTTATTCCCACATTACTTATACTATCCTCTTTACTAACTCTCAAGGGAAGTATCCACCCCACCAGTTAACCACCAAGTTTGCAAGATTCAAGGTCCTTGTTTGCATAGAAACTGCAAATCTTTAGGAATTATCTTTGCACCATTGTTACAAATTCAGTTGTGACACACATCGTGTTGTAGTTTTCTCCTCAAAGGTTGTATTTTGATTATATTCAAAGGGTTGTTAAACAGAAAGCAATATGGAAGTGACAAGGAAAACAGAAATAGAGAGAGAATTACATCAGATATAAATCATGCTGAATGATTTTTTCCTCAGGGTACGTTTAACATGGTTTAATTTTGACAGGATCTTTTGTTTTGAAGGCGTTGTTCTATTTACTGTTACAAAATCTGATACTAATTCAGTCAGTGTAGTTGTCTTGGAACAAACCTGTAATTGTTTTAATCAAAATCAAAGGGTGTGAAGCAGGGAAACCTACTGCATGAGTAAAATATTCAAAGATACACATTCTTTCAATGTGTAAGAGTGTGCTGTGAAAAATAATGAAAATTAATTATCATTTTGCAGGAAGGATTTGATTCTCAAACCCGCTTCAGTACCCCTTATGGACCAAAAGTTGGGAAACGATGCTCTCAGCCACCCTGTAAAACCAACATGATGGATTTTCTGTACAGAAAAAAAACCTGCATCGCCTCAACTTTACCTCACATTCAGACTTGTCAACAAAGTGACCTTCCTGTTTACGATTACACTTATATGGGCTATGTGCTGGGTTTTGTCTTTATTGAAAAGAAAAACAAGTTAACAAGATGTGGCTGGGGGACTTCTTAAAGAGGCACGACTCTCTGCTGAGAACCGTCTGGAAGGTGTTGTGTTTATTCTGTTTCCAAAATCAAAGATACATTTTTTCCGATGTAAAGAGTTGATTAGGACTGCGGTCAAGACAGCATCCTTTGGATTTTACGTGGTCAAACTAGCCGCCTTTGCAGTAAGATTAGACCTCACCATCAGCTGAACATCAACAACATCAACAGAGACAAAGACATCTACATTTGTTCAAAGGTAACATAACAATACAAAGCTTCACTATAGTGATGCCACAACAATTGATTCACGGACACATCACATTGTATATAGTCACATCTAACGTATAACGGTCAGCACTATGGTCTGTAGTCAGTGATAAATGCGTGGAATACTTGGTTAATTCCAAGAGGTGGTAAAGGGGACATATCCGGCAGTGCAGGAGTGATGTTGACTGAAAAACCTCCGCCTCCACCTAAAGACTATGTAGCTTCTCTCATTTCATTGAAACCTGAATAACTTCACCTCAGTTTTTTGTCATTTTGCCGCATTCATAACACACAGTGCATGTTCTTTCCATCGTGTACTGTAGTCTTGCTGTACTTGTTGTACTCTCTTGAAGCTATATTGCCTGACGCCCCCAGAAGCTATCTATAGACACTGCAGCACTCAGTTTCTTATTGTCGACCTGCTCCCACCTAGCAACAATAACTAAGGGGGGACAGGACTGGGTCAATCAATCGGCTGAATGTTCATTTTTTGGTGAACTTATCCTTTAAAGTTTTGAAATTAAACATATTTGAATAATCAGATTCAGGATTTTTTTAATGAGCCTCTTCTGTACTTTGTGCTCATTAGAAAATGTTGTTGTTTGCTGTCACACGCTGTGTTGTTCAAGATGTTGATCAGGGCCATCATTACACCTGCTTATTAGCATCAGCATATTGGAATTGTCATTGTGCGCACGTAAACATACAGACGTTAGCATTTACCTCCGAACCCTCTCTGTGCTCTTTGAGGTTATGTCATTCTCTTCTTCAGTTTGGTCAAATCCCGGGCACTTTAGGTCTCTGTTTGCGTTTTTGAATAACGATTTATGAAACAAACATGACCATTGTTCCCATTTGAATTTGGATTCATGTGCTCTTCTGACCCTTTGTGTTTTTGAAGTCGTCGACACCCACCCCAAACTTTACATACTTGCTCTGTATGTCTTCAAGTTCAAATGTCCCACACAAGAGTTCAAATTAGAAACCTGATTTGCATTCAACTCACGCTTAGAGTTGAGTCTGTGTATAATTTGACAGTTCAGTCATGACGTGGGTTTAAAAAGAAAATTGCGGCAACATTTTATGCTGATTTCAACCTGCATGAAGCATTTCAATCTACATAATATCCTTATCACACAGTGCCACAGGGGCAGCTTGTCTCTGTCTCTCTCTCGACTGCCGTCCCTCTCTCTGGTCCCACTCCTGCTTCCTCTTTTACATTTTGCACAGTCCGTGTTTCTTTTCTTTTAATTTCTCTCTCTGCTTGCCTTTTTGTGTCCCTCTCTGCCATAATGAAAAAAAGATTTAACCAACAGCTTAGGCGAGAAGTTCATTTTATGAGAATTTGTGTCATCAAAAAAAGTAGTGCGTGATCAGATGGTTAATTACAGTACTATAATGATATCATGTCCAGATATAACTTGGCTAAAATCTAAATGTTTACATTAATGTTGTTCTGTTCTGAAATTGTCTACTGTGCACATTTTTTCTCGACCTATTCTATGATTTATTTATTTGTCATATCCGATGTTCTTTCTTCCATAAAAACAACTTATGTTGTGTTCATATCTCACAGACAAACACACACTCCCGTTCCTCTTGTGTAGCGTTTTTTTGACAGTGGCCACAGGATTTAATTGAGTTCCTGTCAGAAATATCAATTGTTCAATTTCTCATCTGTCACAGGGTTGGCCAGGGAGAAGTAAGAGGTAGGAGGATTGTCACTCCCATACAAACAAAAGAATCAAATAGAAAAAAAAAAAAAAAAAGATTGTATACCACTGAAAGAAAACATCTTTAATACATTCCTAACCCCTGTCGTAACTTCTGACTGACTCATCCACCCTTTTAAATGATGGTTAAAGCCTTTTGTTATGTGTAAGTCTTTCAAAGATGTTGGTGTTTAAGAGGCTGTTTCCTTTCTTGCTTTCTTGCAGTAGCTATTTGTGGGTGGAAAGCCATTCCCCTTATTAGCAAAATGGCCAAAATGCATCCTCCTTGTTAACCTGTCATCTCTACCCTCCAGCTGTTATGGGCAGAGGGGCTCAGCTTAGTCAGTGGTTTAAAGGAGCTCTGTGGAACTGCTGTGTTGTGCTGAAAGCCGGTCGTTAGTTAATGTAAACTTATTATTACTTATTAATGTAACATTAATAAAAAAGTACTTCACTGATTAACATAAGTGACGTAAGTTGTCATTTACATCATTTACGTACTTTAACTTAGATACATAAAACAAATCACTCTCGACCTTTTGGTCACCCATCCAACCACCGTGACTGTCCCCTGACTCATACTTTTTCGGTCTTTATCCTACTGCACTAGAGGGGCACTTCGAAAAGTGACGCTAGAGAGATACATTCAAGGTCAAACATGTGAATTATCGAATCAATTTGTGCACTTTTGGATCTTTAACATCAAGAGATCATCAGAGGGCTTGTTGTCAACTTCCTACACTTTGTGTTCTGATCATTTGCATCTGAAAATAGATTATTAATCCTCATTGAAATGATTAAATGAACACAAACCAGCTTTCATGCCCAAATGAAACCCTTTGGTGGTGTGTTGAGAAAGTTGTAAAAGTGGAATATGAATGGTGTGCTGGTAGATTAGTAGATCAGTGTGATGAAGCACTTGATGATCAAGTATCAGGAAGTGGTTTAGTATGCAGGAGCTTCTTTCCCCCTCTTTTTTCTTTAAAATAAAAAGACTGTGATAATTCTGGGTTTCTTTTCAATGTTAGACTTTGGAAAACATAACTTGTTAGCTCCTCTTCTAATCATAGCATTGGCACCTATCCAGAAGTGTGGGGAATTTTAGTATTCTTACCAACCGTAAACTTAAGACCTCAAGAGCTTACCCTCTGACAGTTTTATGTCTCTGCTGATAATTCGACTTTGAGAAGCTTTTTTGAAGCCATTTCAACCCATTTCAATTCCTAGAGGTCACAGCGTCTCACTAGAAGTTTTCCACCTGTCATAGATTTTTTTGTGAAAGAGGTACGAGTTTTCAGAAAATGTTTCTGTGTAATTGTTCCAGTTTCTCTCATCTCCAGCTTGTTTAAAATGCAGGAGCTGGGTCATACCACTGATCAAAGTTTGAGCATCCTTATCTGTCACTTTTAGAATAATGTTCTCATAAAAACTTCTTTTTTTCTGCTAACTTTAAAAGGCATTCAAAAAGTCTTGAGACAAGCACAGAAACCTTTGACACTACACAAGCCATGGAAAGAAAAAAAAAAAACAATCTCTTTAAGTTTAGAACAGCCTACATGGCTATAAACTGTATATATATTTATTTAAACGTGCAGAAACTCTTTATGATTTGATCTTGCTGCATAACTCTTTGAACTATTGATCGTGGTGTAGTAGGTCTCTAAAATCCACAGTCTTCACCAACTTCCTTTGGAAAATACCTGCTAATTGCTCCACTGCTATTAGCAGCTTTCAGCAAGAACTGCAAAACGCCTCACCAAGTTCACCATGTGTGTCTCTCTGTATTCTGTATTCTATATTGAAATATTACGTATCCCAGATAACAAAATTGTTGTGGCACAGATCAGGTCCACACCAGGCACATTCATCCGGCTCACATACCGTGTGGAATCTCCTGCATTCCTGTGTCTGTTCTCCTTGTTGCCTTTGTGTTGCCAGCTTTTTTGTTGCCTGTCTTTTGTTGCTCGCATTTTGGATTTTGTGGACATCTGATTTATTTTATTTGCCCTTGTGTTTGGGCCCCTTATGATACAATCTTAACATATTGATTATAGCCGCTTTAAACTGTTTCCTTAAAGGTTCTCACCATCAAATACAAGAGATATGGCCCTACTAATGGACTGTACAGAAACCTTAGCATAATGATTAATAATACATTTGGTAATTTATTTTGTTAACTATTAAATTAGCACTTCAGCAAGTACTTTCACGAGAAAGGCCGCATCACTGTTCACCAGCTGGTTTTTCTGCTTCCACTGCTCTTTCTTTTCTCTCTTCTTTGGCCCAAACTCAAAGTCTCCCGTTGCTTCTGTCAGTGAGACGTAACAAGGATCTTTGACTGGTGATGTTTGATGCTATCACTGCGAGAGAAACTTTTTGGCCCTCAGACTCCCAGTCAGCGCGGGGAGTTGTGTAAACAGCAGGTGCTTCACTCAATGAGCACAAGCCCTTTCCATTCTCGTCCTCATTGCTGGATGTACGCTGCCAGATTGCAGCAGTGGCATTGCTAGCAGCCTTGCGTTGAACAAAAAAGCTCATTCTCAATCTGAGAACACCTTTGATGTGTAAAAGCTGTGATTTTTATGGGCTTGTATTAAGAGAATTGGACATACTTCATATACTGTTAATGTGTATTTCCAGTTATGTTCAGGAGAAGGCCCATGATGCTTCACACGTCTCATATTTACCATTCACAGCTTCCAAACACTGACCTGCTGTTTTAGCCGCTTCACTAACCTTCTTCTACGCTCCACTGTATTTTGTTGGCTATAAAAGATGCACTGTAGCTATCCCAGCCAAAGGGATTTCCTTTGATGTCTCTGCCACAATATGAGCTTAGTAATGATAAGCTACGGACGACATCCTGCTTTCAAAGTTTCCCTTTGATTTTAATGGTGCGCAGTAGGACACTAGTGAGCGTGTCTAATTGGCTGTGAGAAATATGAACAGAAATGCAGACGCATGTAAAAATAGGTGCTCGTGAATGCGCTCTTAACTTACACATATGGATACTGGGTTTTTACATACATGCAGGTGCTTCTTTTACACATTAATTCTGTTCCTAACATCTCATGCACAAAAACACACCATATCCCCTAATCATGGGCGTCGGAGCCATTATACTTTACCATGTGGAAAACGCGTTGGTCTCTACTCACTCAGGGCTCTTTTCAGGGCACTGTCACTGCTCATCAAATCCACTCTGCTTTCTTATTGGGAAAATTCCCAAATCAATGAAATTCTGTACCGCGTTTCACTGCTACATTGCACCCAGGCAGACTGACACAAAGCACGCACAAGGATACACAAAAAAGAATGCGGCTCACGTTAACTAGTCATTAATGCTCAAATGCCGGGCTCCTGAGTTAAGGTGGGTCACACACTGTCGCCACAAAAAAGCCTTGATCAAAGAGAGTCAAGTAGGTAGGAAGAATGGAAACATGACAGGAAAGAGGAAAGTAAGATGGCAAATGAGACTATAAAAGGAAAAAGAAGAAGGGGATGAAATGAAGAGGAAAAGAAGGAACAAAAAAGGATGAAGGATATCAAGGCAGGGAGAAGCTCTAACCGTAAGCTTTTATTTTTTTTTAATGATCTCAAAATCTTTTAATTGTTAGTGCAGTGCCACCATTTCATTAGTTGATACAACTGGGGGGCTGATAATTGTGTCAGGTTATGAAATGTATTCAGTTAAGAACAGCAAAAGCACCAACGCCGTTAAGTCATTGTTGGTGAGTAATTTTTATTATGTTATTTTCTATTTAATATGTTTGCAATTATTTTTTGGGGCAAGAAAACAGTATGTATCAGGGGCCTGTCCCCAAAGGTATTATGAATTAGTCATCAAATACATTTCTATACTTTGAGCTTTTTTAATATCTTCAAATGTGTGTTTGGATGAAAATGTACCCATAATTGTTTTTAATGCTAGTTTATTCAGGTAACAGCCTCAGTCCACCTGTTAAAAGGAACCAGAATACAGGAAATGACATCAGGATAAATAACAGGCAATTATTCAAGCTGGAAAACAATCAGCAGTGACTTGAATTTAAATAAAAATGAGGGGAGCATTTAATAAGGAGCCACACACACAAGCAGACCTACTGTATTTGTGTGCGCACTAACGTTGCATCTCTGCTCTAATGAATGCACATAATGTCGTTTTCTCACATTTACAGTCAGAGAGACGCTCCCCGTGTCTCATTTCTCATTCACTTAATAACACAAGCAGGCACATACAAGCATAAATATGCACAGACTCGTTTTTTTTGGTCACACTTTATCACTCTCATTTTGTCATTTCACACGTATATTCACAGCTGATGTTGCGTATTATAATTACTAATGCGCGCCGTCGCACAGATTTGTCGGATTCTTTTCAACATTTTTTTGATGTTGTCATATACATCTGCAGGACGAGAATAAACAAAGGTTTTCAGTGTTGATAGGGTGACAAAACATTCATTAGGATTCCTCTGGAGTCTTCTTTGCAGGCCCGCTCGGTGAAGACTCCTGCAGTGAAGGTTATGTTGTAGCTAAAGTTGTTAAAACTGCTGGAATGACCTATAGCAGCCATTCAGTTCCATGCTTTTCCATTACATTTAGCTAACCCTCAGACTATAAAGTAGAACAGCTAACACAAGTGCTAACATTACATTTATTGTCTTTACACACTCATCTTCCCTTTCATTCTCACTGCTTTTCCTTCAGGGTTTCTGTCCATTAATCTCCATCTGCTGCCTAGTTTTACTGATCTTGTTTGTTCCACGTACCTTCCCTCACATTCTCCCCTATCCTCTTTCTTACTCACTCTCTGCACAGTATGTCTGAATCTCTACTGCCAGGGACAGTCTTACAGTGTGCCTCACCGTTTCATGCACAGAAGAGTCACTTCAGTCCAACCATCTGAACCCGGAGGGAACTCCCTTTATGAGTTTCTCCAGTGTTGCAGAGTTAATCTGCACTGCAAACGACGGTCGTAATGAGTTAGTGGGGTAATAACGTTTAATGTCTGCCTTAGTTTAGACCTCTGCTTTTAATTGCTGGGTTAAGATTGGAGTGTAAAATCCATTTGAGGCTTGTGTCCACTTACACTCTACAACACCAGTAGGCCTATACAGAAGGGTGGCCAAAAAGTAATATCCCAATCTATTTAATCGAAAACCTTTCTTCGCAATATTGAAATTCTCTTTAGAGTGTAGCCAGACTTGAGATATTTACACCATTTTAACACAGTATTACATTACACCAATAACATGTTGCATTATCACTTGGGCAGTAACAGAATACATGTAATGGGATTCGACCTTAGTCAGTGACGTTACTGAAAGTTTGGAAACAGAAGTAAGATGACATTACTACAACAATTTGCCTGAATACTAGACTGTGGTCGCATTCATGATTGATTGTGGTATAGAACTGTCAGATCGCTCACCCCTAGGTATACTAAGCCAAAACCAGGAGATGACCATTGTTGTCAAAATTACATTTTTCTTTAAGTTCTTAGCCTTATAAATCAAATATGGCGCTCAAATTGAACTTAGATAATCATTACTCGCTGTCGTCATCTACATCACTCCTCAAGTTCACTGATTGGTTCTCCTGCCAACTGCCAGACCCAATTGATTTTCAGTGAATCTTTCCCAGACTAATATCTCGTGAAAATTGAGCTTGCAGAATCACACTACAGTAAGGATCATATCTTTCAAGCCGTCCATGCAGGGATCCTGGAAATTTTGGTTTAGGGATGAGTGGTACATTGTCACAGCAGGACAGTGTCTGCCAGGGCTGAGTGTGGAGACAATGAGGCTCTGCAGTGTGGCATGGTGTGTGGTTTCTTCTCCACAGCTCCCAGCAGGCCTCAGGGAAGACTGACAGGGAAAGGTTATTGAGTAATGGGTCTCTTGCAAGGTGCAGTGTGTCTCAGGCAATTGAAGCGAGGCTGTCGAAGTATAAGCACCTGCTATCACTTCTCTCATACAGGGGCAGGGTGCTGATAATAAACAACTTGGCAGCTGTCTGCCAGTGACATCATGCTTAATGCCCCTTGCAGCTTCCTGGCAGAGATTCAGAAGAGGTTGGTGGTGGACGTCTTCTGGTCTGGGCTTCTTTGGCAGAGAGCTGCTGTCCCAGCCAGGAGGATGGTCACAGCTTGATTGACTTGGAGAGTCAAGTGGCAGCTTTCCAGCTTCAGGAGGTGAAGTCTGGTAAAGGGGCAGTAGAGGATGCCACAGAGGCCAGGTTGCCACCAGATTCCCAGCTTTTCCTAATGGAGCAGGTTGTGCTCAACGCCACAGGTCCCTCAACACTGTTTACATCTGGCCTGCTTGAGATTGGATTAAGAGGAATGAAATGTGGGTCTCTAACTCTTAGTGTGATCTGCCTGCTTCGCCGACAGACCGGACTGACCCCTCTGAGAGGGCAGGACAGGTTTATGCAGGATGTGCTGGGAGCTCTGGTAGATACAGTTTGAGGCAATGTAGCCTCGCATGTGGAAGAACCCTTGAAAGGTTGAACTCTTGTTTATTTATCTGTGGATCAAGTGTGATCATTTTTCAGCCATGCTTGTGGTGCTGCTCTACGAATGCCAATGAGGGCCAGTTGGTCAGTACAGCAATTTGCTTCAGACTGAAATATTTCAACAACTATTGGATGGAAGTTTTGTATAAGCCTTCTTGGTGCCAAGTGGATGAATTTTAATCACTCTGGTGCTCACCTGACTTTTATACTAGAGCCAACAGCAGGTGGATCTGGGATGAAAGCTCAGCAAATGTTGGATGAATTACAATGAAATTCTGAAACAAACATTCATGTTCATGTACTGAATTGTAAATTACCCCTTAAAGGGTACATTTTACACATTAAAGTGTGTTTACAGGTCTGTGAAAAAAACAGTATAAAGCCTTTTGTGGCACCAGAGGAAGCTGCATGTTATCAGATAAATTGCCTCCAGTCAGTTGCATTCTGGGGTATGTGGGCACCAGGTTTTGAAAGGGAAGAGGAATGTGTCAAATTAAAAGATGATATCTCTGGTTCTGCTGTAATGATTTTGATAATTTGTTTTTAAACTGTCCATAATGAGTCAAACAGTGTTGTAGGAGTGCAGTGCTAGACCAGTGGACTGCTTTTCAGAACCTTGTGCCTACAATACCCATAATGCAACTGCCACAGTTCATCAAATTGCATGCAGTTTCCTCTGGAGTACATTTTTTCACAAATGCAGCAGCAGTAGTACTGCTTAATGTGTAAAATTGGTGGAGCTGCCCTTTTACTGTTACTGTAGGACTATTATCAGCGCAAAACGGGCAGGAAGTTAAATGATGAGAACGCTTATAGCAGCTTTAAATGTTCCATATTATGCTCATTTTCAGGTGCATACTTTTATTTTGAGTGTGTCTGAACACTCCATTGTCCTGAAGGCCCCCCCTCCTAGAGGGCCCGGTCTGCTCTGATTGGTCAGCTTTCACAGGCCTGAGCAGGCACCGCCCTTGGCGTATACTTATATTTTCACAGCATTTATACAACAGCTTAAACTGATTCATAATCAAAAAACATGGCAATCTCACTTTCTACAATATAGGACCTTAATGGAAAAATTCTAATACGCTAAATCAATGTGGCACCCATGATAAACATTATACCTGCTAATCGTCAGGGTGTTAACATTGTTATTGTTAGCATGTTGCCGTGCTGACATTAGTATTTTTGTCAAGACTGTGGAGAAGTAGAGGCTCACAGAGGTGCTGGCATGGCTGTAGACTCTTAGTCTTGTAATGCACACCGCTAAGGGGAATTATTCTATGTTATGCTCGACAGAGCACAAAGAGCTGTGCATAAGCATAAAAAGAATTACAGACTGTGCTCACCAGGCAGTGTGGATGGAGACAAGTGAACATTAATCAACTGCAGTCCGGTGGTGGGTACAAGGAAGTAGCTTGGAGATTTGTGTTGAATTAAGTGAAAAAACAAAATAGAAACTAAATAACAACAGTGAGCACTCGACACTTAAAAATATGTAACTTTCTGGAGAAAGATAGAGTCTCATCTTTCCGATGCTTTTGGTTGGTCAATAGGGTCTGACGCCAACCCAAAGCACTGTTTTTTAGTCTCTTTCTCTGGACTTGCTCACCCCACCTTTAACCGACAGTAACAGTGATAACAGTTAAGGTGGAATACAGCAGCATAACAATTATAACCATTATGTAGTGAAGTTAGAGGAAAATGGCCGCCATGTGAATATGGTCTATTAGATGAGAAGATAGATACCATTCTAGCATCTGTTGTATCTGTATGGTAAATTTTGAACTACCGTCACACATAATCCAGTTTGAAGAAACATAATAAAATGTGTTTCATTTGAATTCAAATGAATTCAAAGTCATTTCACACACCCTTATGAGACACTGTTAGTGACACTGTATTTTTCTCAGAAATTACACTGACACATTTATGGATGTTTGGGGGCAGTGACACAGTACTTACAGTGAGAGAGGAGAACCCAGTGCTTTGAATTTCAATATCAGCTGCATCTGTCCACGCTGCCAGCACTGTCCATATTGATGCATTCAGTCCTGCAGTTGCATTTGAGTGTGGGTGGATGCTGGTGATTTTCACCCCATCTCTTCTGAGTACACAGCTTTGAAAGATGTTCAAAAGTGGGGTGAAGAGAAACGTGCGAAAATGTGTCTGTGATGATGGATCACCTATGTCTTCTGGGGAACAGTAACAATTTTCTGCTGGCAAAATGTTTTATGGCGCCAAAAGGGAAAATGCATGCCTTGACATCTGATTGAGGTGTGCATACAAAAGCAAACACGAAGGCTTAAGTTTAAGCCCTTTGTGTGTCCAAGATGTTATACATGTAAAAGTGGATATGTAAGAAATGAGCATTATGATGCTGTTTTTGTATCTTGTTTTCCTTTTTCAGATGTTCCGTAAAATATAATTAAAAGATGTTATTTGTAAGAAATGGCCAGAATTCAAAGGTAGCTCCAAAGCTATAGGGGGCAGCATAACCGCTTACTGCCACTGACCATACTGGACTTGCTACTCTATGCTGTAGCTACGTGTGTGTCCCTATTAGCCGACGGGAATTAGCTAATATTGCCCAGCTGAAACTGTGGGGGCTATCAGACTCTCACCTCATCATGTACAAAGTGATATTACGAGAAATGAAGCACCGCGGCTAGATGGTTAGCACGCTAACTTCAGTTGACATCTCTGCAACACAATGCATCCTTGACATAATGTCAAAACGGTTGTTTCTTCACTCTCTGCTAGCTGATGAACACTGTGGACTATTTAGCAGCCAGAGAGGAACGCTGCAAAGTATTATTTGGATTTGTACTTGGACTTATAAAGCAACATTAGCATTCACGTGGACGGTTTATGTCTGCAGCATGTGTAACCTTTTGCTAACTAGCTTATAAGGTGATCGTATATGTCAGGTCTCCAACTGTGTTCTGTCGCCTCAGGTTGGTGGCAAACCCTGTCACACACAGGAGTCAGTCAGCTGCACTTCATTATCTCAGGGTTGGTGCTCTGCTAACTTAATCATTCAGTCTCCAGTGAACTTTATTCAAAGACAAACTTTCAGCCAAAAGTAGCACAGAAAGTGAAAGAAAAGTTTGCAGGTTCAGAAGGTCTGGGTGATAAGTGATGAGGTCTGATGTCAACGTTAGTCCTCGGGGATGGTTCAAGAGAGACTGTGGTCATGTCTGGGTTCAAAGAGATCCTATTTTTTATTTTTACTTTATTTTCTGAAAACAGTGTGTCATCATCATGACATCATGACTGTTGACATCTCCCAGGCTTCCGCTTTTTGAGGACAAAACCTCACCTTTCGTTATCATTCTGCGCACGCACCCATGTGCACACGCGGATTTACTTTACTCTTAGGGGAAAAAAACAGTCTCCCCCAAACACAGATACACACACACACAACACACACTTAAACAGGAAATCGAGACAGTGATGAAACTTCAGTGTAATGTCGAGGGCTCAAAATGTACGAAAGGACTGACAAACGTCAATCAGCCCCTCGAAACGGATCATCATCCCTATCTCAGTCCAGATTAGTGTGTGTGTCTGTGTGTGTGAGTGTGTGTGTGTCTGTCTGTCTGTGTGTGTGTGTGGGAAAGCGAGAGACACAAAGAGGTCCTGCTGATATCTGAAATTGAATCACAAGATTAAAAGATCAGAGTACTTTGCTATTGTACACACATTGGATTCAAGAACAAGCAGGTACACTTCATCTCCTAGCACTGGCAACCAAATATATATTGTGTGTGTGTGTGTGTGTGTGTGTGTGTGTGTGTGTGTGTGTGTGTGTGTGTGTGTGTGTGTGTGTGCGTAGAGTAGGTGTTCATTAAATCCAACATACGTGAGGTAAATATATCACGCGTCATACAATACAAGAGAAATCGTTTCCGTCTCCTTTGACAGCAATCTGGAAGTCAATGCACATGGATCGGTAAACAAATTCTGGTTGTGATGGATAGGATCTTGAGCTGTGACCTCAGGACCAAATGAAAGCTTTTTTGCTGATGAGGTAGTTTCACCTGCTTCACTGGGCCGCAGCCTGAGGCGCACAGTTGGAGGAGGGTGGTTGCAGCTGAGTGTGAAGCAGATGGGATGAGGGTCAGCACCTCAGAGTCTGAGATTTTGGTACTCAATTGGAAAACAATGGATTCCTGCTTTCAAGTGTTGAGCGAGTCGCCGCTCCAAGTAAAGGCAGTAATGCAGGCTTTGTGCCAGACCGTCATGATGAAGAGGAAGATGAGCCTGAAGGCTGGAAATAACAAGCCTAATCTGTGGAGCTCTGTGGCGACCAAAACAGTTTTCTTTGCAGGGTGTGTGGGATCAACACCCAGGTGGGTGCTGCTTTTGAGCTAAATTAAAGGATAAGTTCACCCAAAAATGACAATTCTGTCATTTCTGGAGCTTCACAGCAAAACAGTGTTGCAGTATTCTCGTTAACAACTGAAGAAGATGCGGTGATAAAACGGAAAAAAAAACAATGGAAAAAACACAAATCGCTCCATACAGCATAATCCAAGTCTCTGGAATCTCTGGACACCCTCAATAGGCAGTCGAGCTTGTGTACCCATTTCAGACAGAGTGCACACTAACGCTTTTAGCTTAGTTTTCGGCTTTATAAAAGGTGTAAATAATGTCTTTTCAAGTCAATTTGGGATCTCGGGGGCTTCTAGAAATGATGCATGCAGCTTGGATGTAATGTAAAAATATTTATCTCACGATTTAAAACAAGTCCCCATCTGCTTCAGTTGTTCAGGAAAACGCTGCTGCACTGTTTTGCTGTGAAGCTCCAGAAAAGTTTTACAGAGCACAAAACTTCACCTGACTTTCCATCGACATGAGGGTGAGTAGATAATGACTACATTTTCATTGTTGGGTGAACTCAACCTTTGTGTATCCAAACAGGGCATCTTCTGTAAGTCCCTCTGAGGAGGTGTTATGAGCATGTTCAGCAGTGCAAAGTACTCCGATCTTTTACCTGGTAGCAGCAATACAAAGTTTCGTGCAAGTTCACACTTCACAAGAGCTACAGTGCAAAGTTCAGTTCACAAACATTCATCATCCAAATGAACTACTCCACATTCATGAGTTTTTTTTAACATTGGTGGAGGAACTTTGGGGCTGTTGGCTTGTGGTCTTACCCTTTGTTAATGATTTCTTGTCATCATTCATATTTTCCAAGACTGGTTGGCTGCTTCAACGTGATGTGCAAATGTTGTGCATGAACGCGTGCCATAATACAGTGTGAAACTACTCTACTAAAAGTACAAAAGGTATTGGCATCAAAAAACTTGTAGGGCCCAAAGTAAAAGTAGCCATTATGCAGAATGAACCATTTCAGAATATCACTATGTTGAAGAGAACCTGGGGCAGCCATGACCTTGCTGGAGGAGACCAATGTCGTCTCGAGCAGTGTTTGGGAAACTTGTTTAAGCCAAGGACCACTGAACCAATGAAAAACTCCTCACGGACCACCTAACTTCCCAATATCCCCCAAAACAATCGGCCTCTGTTGCCATCTTAGTGGGAAGAATTGTGCTAGACTGCTGAAGCCTGACAACACAGCAAAACAGCCAATTCAAATAGTAATGTTTATTGAAGTTTATTGACTTTCAAAAACAGTACATCTATTCTATTCACTACAAGGCTTTAGAGTCACTCAAATTTAATACATGATATATGGACAAAATCTACTCGCAGACCATCAGGCGGCACTCAGGGACCCCCAGCGGTCCATGGACCACTCTTTGAAAAAGGCTGATACAGAGAAAACAGAAAATGTTTTTAATGTGTCGGAGGTGGCATGATGTTTTTTTTTTAAAACAAATTCTACACATATGGCTGTAGCAGATGATCAAAAAGAAAACTACAAACCATGCATGAAATTGAGTTTAGTACACCAGGGCTATTTCTAAGCCAAACTGATATTTAATTTATGCAATTAAAAGTGGCAGAGATTCCTGCTTGCAAACATTGTTTTAGTTAGCCTAACTTATTGTAACTCAGTTTTGTTGTAAAATGTTGTGTTAACAAGAAAAAGATTGAGTGTCACAGCCTCACACATGGTGAGAAAATGGGAGGAGGCCGCACGAGTTCTGAATTAAGAACAAACCAGGGCTGCATCTAATGAATGTTTTCTTAAATAGATCTACCGATCCTTTTCCTGATTTATTGGTCCACATTTCTGTCTATAAAATGTTTGAAAATATTGAAAAATACCAGTCAGAGTTTCCCTGAGCCGAATCCCAAAATATTAAGTTTACTATAAGGCCGAAAAAGCTGAAAATTGTAAACGTTGAGAGGATGGAACCAGCAAAAGTGTGAATTGCTGCTCGACAGATCAAATGATATGATGGTCAACTGACACAATGAAGCCTCTCTCAAGGCTCCAGCAGGGAGAAGTCAAGGCTTTTTCAGAGGGATGTCACATTAGCCTTCCTAAAAAAAAAACTTTTTTACTAAATAAACTCTGATGGTGCTATTTGAAAAGAGTTTTTTAACGAGGACAGCGCTGACTCACTGTTGTCAAAAATGGATCATGGAGTACCTTCAACT
Source organism: Pagrus major (assembly GCF_040436345.1). Taxonomy (NCBI): domain Eukaryota; kingdom Metazoa; phylum Chordata; class Actinopteri; order Spariformes; family Sparidae; genus Pagrus; species Pagrus major. Next base: position 14,940,076 of record NC_133234.1, on the reverse strand, counting down.
AAACAAAATGAGCAGGATAGATGATGCAAGAGAAGCAAACAATGAAAAAGGTCATGGGAGACAAATTTAGACGTTTCTGCTTTCATGAATTTATTTCATTCCACGATATTTTCAGATATAAAAACTGAAAAATTGCATCACTGCTCGAGTTGAGTCTCATGACCTTTGCATACAGAATATAACATTTTTTTTAAAAAAAAAGATCATCTGATTACAGATATAAAAATAAAATGGAATAAAAAGTGAATTTATCTCCAGACCTTTGTTGGGAAGGTAATAAGATTAGCGGAGGATGAGCTCATCGAGTCCTGAGCCGCGCTACATTACACACAGACAGGTGGAAAACATCCTTTTGAAATGGTTCAAATGAGCTCTGGCATTGAAAGCTGATACTCAAACAATGATGGAAGGAGACAGTTATAACTGAGTGTGAATGTAATGTCACCTGGCGTTAAGTAAACTGAACAGAACGTCATCAAATGTAATTTCTCCCCGTCATTATTTCACAAATTTCCACTCTCATCTTCCCTGCACACCCTCTGCGGATGCCTCTCGCATTACTTCATCCACCTTTCTCTTTCTTTTTGTCACTCTATCCTTCCATCTCTTGTCCCTCTCTCCTATGTCTTATTGATTTGATCCTGTAGTCTACCCCTAACACTCAGCCCGGTTGGGCGGCAGCACGAGCTTATGATGCAGTGAAATGTCAGGTACCTTTGGGAGGACGAGATTAGAGAGCTCAGAGCGATCCGTCTGTCTTCGTCCCTCCCTTTCTAATAATTTGCTTCTCGCTCATCTCCTCCCGTGCCTGTTCCCCCTGCGCTCCATGTCTGTCTCTCCACCGTCTCGCTCGCTCTCCTCTCTTGTTATTACACTTTCCCTCCGCTCCCTGTCCTCCTAATCCTCTCAAGTGCTGGTTCTCCTAAACCATATTAACACAGGGATCATCTTTGTCTCGTTGTATTAAAATGGAGCCGAGAAGATGTGAGTAGCTGCCGTCAAGTTAAAACCTTGTATCTGCTGAGGATTTTAGATCAACAGCTTTCATTTTTTCTTACTCAGATGGCCCTTATTATTGACTCTATAATTGACCCTTACATGAGTCCTTGGCAAGGTTTGATTTCTATTGAAACATGACAGCTAAAAACAACAGGTTCTGGCTGCAAAGCGCTGCGGTGCTGTGAGTTAAAAGTCGGACGGAGCTCGATCCTCTTTATTCTCTTCTTCTTTAATTAAACAGTGAAGGATGTGGGAGCTTCTCAGTGGAGGATCTGTGGAGGATATAAGAGATCTACGGTCTGGCCTGAGGGGCTTTGGCTTTTCTTTTATTTAGAATGAACTGTCAGTCTCATTAGTATGTAGATAGTTTACATCCTTTGACAATATTTGAATGTCTTAATAAAATACCTTTAAATACATCATTTGGTATGCTTTAAAAAGGCTAGAATGTTGTTATTCATATATTATAATGGTAATGGCATACAAGTCATGCACTGCACTAGTAATATTACTTATATTTAAAGGTGTAATTTCCAGCTAAAGCCCCAAAACTATAGGGCGTAGCAAAACCGCCTACTGCTGCTCATTGTGTTGGATATACTTTGAAGAAAGGGTATTAAGTATGGAGGCGATTTACAGAGGCTCTGACCAGGACGATTAATCCGGGGATGCCAAGAGACAGAATATTTTCACATCGATTGAGGATTTATTTAAAGCAAACCAGAGTTGAAGTGTGTTTAAATGAGTTAACAAGGCAATTAAGTCTGGTTTAGTTTAGTAAAATAAAAATAAACTTGAATTCAGATGGTGTATGCTTGTATTTTTCTTTTGATAAGTTAAACTTTGTAATGCTTATCAGCATAGCTGCTTTTACGTCTCCCAGCTGAAACCAAAGAGTTACAGAGTGGTCTTAAGAGACAGGACGGCCCAAGGCTTAGCTGGTTCGCATGCAAACTTCAATAGACTTCTCTGCAAAACAGTACATAGTTGTCTGACATAATGTTAGCACTGTTGTTTATTCACACTCCACTGATAATGTTAGTTAATTTTTGTAAGTCTGAAACTAAAATTCTGGCCATATATGACAAACTTCCTTTTCAAACCTTTTCAACCCTTTCCGGCTGGAACTCTAAGCCTTTTTTTTTAGCTTTTATATGGCTTTGAATATTTATTTTTGTCGATCTTTCTTATTCAGAATGACCAGGGCTACTTGAAAACATTTGATGCAGAAAATTGCATTCAGTATTTATGATGGATTTTACCTTGTCTGCCTGGAAATGTCTGCTACAAAATGCATTTTATTTGAAATCTGAAGGTTTCAAGGATGGCTCAGTAATAAATCTGTGAAGTCTGTGATGTTTTTTTTCTGTGAAACTGAGAAAAGCTATGGATTTACAACTACCATCACTACTAGTACATGACATGGGCAAATACTGATCAAGTGCAACAATGAAACTCAAACCACATCTCTACTCTTTCTGACTTCATAAGAGTCAATAGTCAACAGCTGAACGTCTCATAACCAAGAAATAAAAAGGCATTTAGTGAACATTTTACAGCCTCCTCTTCCAGGAGAATCATCCACAACTGAACTATGATATGCACTTGTTGCTTTGATCGTCATATCAACGCATAAATGAGAGTTTCAACTGAGCATAATGCTTATTGGTATGTTGCATAATACAAGATGGCAGAATACACAGTTCAGTTCATCTGCAAGCCTCCCTTTTAACAATGGGCAGACACACAGTATGCCGCTAATTTATCGATAAGTCATATGTGTTAAGGCTTATGCAGGTGACATTGGGTTGGTGGTGTTGTTGCTGCTGTATTGGGATTGAAAATAAACACTTTATTAGGTACACCAACAAAGTCAAATACAATCCAGTGTAAGAGCTCCGTGCAGGTCGTCGTTAAATGTGCTGCCGGAGTGAGCTGCATTATGCTGAAAGATTTATCAACTTTTTTACAAGTCAAAGATAAACTCACTTTTATGAGCATGGTAAAACTAGAAATCATGGCAGAGCTGCTGTCTGTCCGTCTCCTCCTGGGGTTTTGATTTCAGTTTTGTCACTCTATTATCATCATCAACAATGCTGGGCTGAGGCAACAATCTTTTTCAAAAGGCCTTCGCTAATCAGATACTTGATTGAGACAGATCCTCCAGTAAATAAGTATTATTGATTGCTTTTTTCCATCATTGCCATCCAATACAGTTCCATTTCTTATTTGTAATAAGAAAATAAATTGATGGTTGTGTAGAAGCTGAGGCAGCCGCCCTATCAGCATTAATAAGGTATTAAAATGTGCCACTCACTCTCTGTCACACACACATGCACACAAATTGCTTCTGACCTCTTTCCCAACAACTTAAATAGGAGGAATAAAAGTAGAAAAACTTCACGCCGCCGAAAAATAGTTGTCAAATCAAAACAATCTGATGCAGAATACCAGAAACGATTTAATTCATGCCTTGATACAAAGCCGCCGATCAAAACATCCAAACAATATAAATAAATAAATGTGTCACAACTTCACAAAAAAGTAAAAAACAAAAGTAAAGTAAAAAACAAAAACTTGTCTTTACACTCTGTTAACAAGAGAGGAGGAAAAGTTCTTCAGGGTCACAGGTCTGTTTATAAATGAGGGAACAGGCAGAACAAAGACGGTTCGTTTCACATCAGCACTGCTGTGTTCAAAAGGACCAAGTGTCATAAAAAAAGATATAAAGAGAAAATAGAACAGACATCCACGAGGGAGTGAGCTTCTCCAGGTAAATTACATTACGTTCCCTTCAATCTTGAGCTGTTTTTCCCAGTAGGCCGATTATGAGGTCGGTGTCATCATAAAAAAAGAAGACAAACACAAAACACCACATGTGCTGCATGAATATTGGGTAATATTCTGTACTGTAGCAGTAAATTTCTGTGTAGCTACGTATGGAACTAAAGTATTGACAATATATCACTGTGAGTAATTAATTGTGATATTTATGGTTCTTGTGTTCCCAAAAAAAAAAATATATATATATATATATATATATATATATATATAAGACCACATTTCCCATTAAAACCTGCTTCTTCCTTGTTATTCTGAGCTGATCTCCCTCTCTTTACTGAGGATAAATAAACATGTTGGAAGCACATAATTTTACGTCAGCCTCTCACTCTTTGCACCATCTGTCATTGTGTGAAACTGTGAAAGCTTCAGCTCCATTTGCACTCCAAGAACAGCACCCTCTTACTATTTGGTGTTACTCATCAATCTCCTTTAGTGTTACTGTGGTCACAAAATGGCTAAAAATCAATAAGACAGAAGTCCAAAAGAGCCTGGTGGCAATCAGCCATGGTGATGAATAGACGACTAGCTATTCAGTCTCCACGCCTTATTCAGGGCGAGATGTTATTACCTTGAAAACAGAAATGAACACACAAAGTGTCTTGAAAGTCTTGATTTTTTTCTATCCTTGACCTTCCATATACAGTTAGTAGCTATACATGCTAGTATGCCCCACAAAACTAACAACAAGCGCTGTTTATAAAAGCTTTAAAGCAATTTAAAGCAAACATCATGGGAAATACACTTAATAGTTTGCTTGCTAAGAGCGAGTTGAGCAGATCAATACCACTCTGATACTGCCAAAGTTACAGCCAGCAGCCAGTTAGCTTAGCCTGAAATCGGTTCCACACTTGACAAAAAACCCACTAGGATCTGGCTTTTGTCTGCTTGGCTTTGGTGTATTATCTTCGGCTAAAGCCCCCAAAACATGATACCTGGGTGGATATGCTAATTTTGCCTCTTTCCCGGTGGGATTATGTTTTGTTCTCTTGGCATATAAACATTTTTCCATCCATCGCCGTTCAAAACAAAACAAAAAACAGGACAATTTTGGTGTTAGAATGGTAAGTAACAGGTCGTATCTTTAAATGTCATATCCACTATGTAGTTTTTTTTTGGGGGGGGGGGGGGGGGGGTCATAAACAAAGTGACCTTAAGGACTACACAACTTCATACTGTTTTACTTTGTTTTGTATGTGGCTGACCCTGCCACCTGTTTAGCTTCAAACAGTGTTCTGGGGACCTTATTTTCCTCTGAGAACAGCTGGTTTATTCACTTATGGAGAAAATAAATATTTCTGAGTTTGTATTAATACCTCACTGATATTGTAAATATTAAAATTCTGAGTTTGAATTACCTCTCCAAAAATGCACAGTGCCCCTTTAACGAACATTTGACAAGGGGTTACGTGCCGAAAAATATCGTGGCCAGAATTGTTCAATTCCATTTCAAAGAGGACAAATGAGACACAAGGTAAATGGTAGCCCTTGTCTGTTACCTTGTTTCCCAGTCTTTATGCTAAGGGAAACTAACTGATTGTTTGCTGTAGCGTAATATTAAATAGAAAAACATAAGAGTGGTATTACTTTCTTCTTTTTTACTGGAATTTCCTTCATCACCTTACCGGATTACCAATCATTCAGCTTCAAAAACGAACACTGAGTCAGCTCTGCTTTTTCTCAAAACGCTCATTGTGATGTATCGAGACAGGAACAGTCCTGACAATGCTCTGACACCTAACACTTAAAAAAAAATGACTTCCAAAACAGCATTTGCAAGCTACAGTGTGTTGTCAAAAAAAATCAAACCCTGAAGTAGAAAAAGGATGATGCAACAGGCTTTTGTCATTTTCTGAATTCATGTAGCCTTGAAATGTTATCCTTCACATTGTGGGGGGGGGGGGTTCTACAGTCTCTGATCTTTCAGCACACAATTGTTTAGTGTGATGAATAACTGAGTAACTTTCACATATCCACACAAATGGATAAATTGCTGCCTAGTATACAGGGGGGGGGGGGGACATAACCATTGGTAACGTTCTTCAGTGCATTACTAGGAATTTGCACAATGTCAGATGCATATACAGTATACAGGCTGCCAAGGACCCTGGAGATGGTCTCCCACCATTTACAGTAATTATACTAATGGCTCACAATCAATGTGCAATGATTTATTAATGTCAAAACGATGTACATGGCATATTTAATACCACTCATGTTAAACATCTGCAACTCCCACTTGGATTGAGACCCTGCTGCAGAAGGATACTGACTCAACAGCTCTCTGTAGCTGACCGTAACCTCTCAGCCCTCTGAGAGGGGACAGGAAACTTCCCCTACGGCGGTGAACAACATATGCATATGCAACACACCCACATGCACACACACACAAAAAAAAAACAGATGCTGAAGTCTTCAGAAATGTTAAAGTAAAGCAGCAGAGAAACAATACAGCTCTAATGGATAAATTATAGGTACACGGCTGGAGTGAGTGACAACCATAGTAATTCAGTTTTTTCATGTTCCTCATGCACAACAAATTGCTGCATTGTGGGTATTAAAGTTTCCTTATGTCATCTGCGAACAAACTCTAACAAAAGAAAAAGGGTGTTCTGCTCCGACTGTGTCTTCGACCAACCAGACAAATAGTATTTGTGTTTCCATATTTTTAAACAAAGAATAGCAGCATGTGCTCTTTGACAAAGCTCTCATTGTCATGTGTGCGTGTATTTATTTATGTACATGTGGGTGTGTGTGTTTTTTTTTGTTTCATGGGTATTTGTGCTTGTTGAGAGGGAGGGTTTTCTTTGTTTTGTTTTGTTTTGTTTTGTTTTGTTTTTGTTGTGCCAGTGTGTGTATTCACAGCATGAGGCCGTACAGCAGGCAAACACATACAACCAGAGGAGAAACATTAGGATTAACACGAACACGCAGAGTCTCATAAAGAAACCTACACGGAAATACAAACACCGCAAAACACAAAAAATACAAACTGCAAACAACAAATGCAAATGGCAACAAATAGTCATCAGCTCCTATGTTGTCTCTGGTTTGCTGCCAATAGCTGTTCTTGCCAAAGGCAACAGGCCGTGTAGTGATTAACCTCAGTAAAACAAGCAAAACAAACGCTTAAATGTAACAACATATATGTTTTTCATGTATGTTTCCTGCTTTATGCATTATTATCACAGGTGGAACGCTTCAGCAGCATCTGATTAAAAGCTGTACGATCAGCATTCAGACACATGTATCAGCTGGTAATCCTACTGGAAGACATATTTTACCCTTTACTATCAAATATCAACCAGAGAGTCACTATTTCTTAAAACCCACAATATTGACATATATATATAGCTGGTAATTTATATCAAACATGTTTGATATTTACCATTTAAAATCCAAATAATCTAATGCTGTGTTCTAGGCCTTGAGGCTAACGTTAACTAGCATACAACTGTTTATTGTTTACTGCAGTGCATGACTACAGCAAATTGTGGCACCACGCCTCCATCTTGTTTAGTGTTTTTGCTTCCCCATGACATTGTGACATCACGTTTAAACCATGAACCCAGAGTGCTGAAGCCATGCCCCCGCGGCTGGACAGAGCTCTGTTCGCTGTTTATTCAAAATGTATTAACATTGAATGTGTTGCAAAAAATTTGACACTGCACTTCCTTGGGTCCTCAGCAACAAACCAGCCAAGTGTTACATAGATCGGATGAACGGTTCTCGAGATTTGCGACACACAGACAGACAGAATCCTTGCTTTGCAGATAGGTATCTGAAATTTAATAAGCGCCACTCGTCTTTAAGAGCAAGTGACAAATTAATAAAATATCACAGGTTATCTGAGGACAACGGGATCAAGCTTCACGGAGTGTTTGTTTGGGTGTCTTTTTGTGTGTGTCAAATGTTTAATTCATCTCACAGGGCAGCCAAGGACAAGAAGGGGATTTGGGTTTTGGAAGTGTGTGTATGTTTGGGCGTCTGGGGTTAGCCTGTTTTCTGTGTGTGTGTGTGTGTGTGTGTGTGTGTGTGTGTGTGTGTGTGTTTGTTTGTTTGTTTGTGGTCTCTCAATGCCATCTGTTAAATAATGAGTCACCTGGGAAGTCTGAACACCGGTGCATGTGTGTCTCTGCGGGACTATCGTAATCGCTGTCAGAGAGGATTAAAATTCACCTTATCAACAGCACAGGTACACTCGTATCTATTGAAACACATGGAATCTGACAAATCCTGAAGAAATGAGCGAGGAAATAATTCACACGTGTCTTTATCTTTGTGTGTTAACTCAAGCTGCCTGTGTAGATGTGGAGGCTGCAGCCTAGTAATGCGGCTATGTAAGCCTTCTTTTGGGACAGTTTTCCTCACGATTTCATAATGAAGCTCGGATCTCTCAATTTGAATGCGCTCTAAAACATAATGACAATCTATTGAGAATTCTCCTCCCTCCAGTTTTGGTCTTCCATTAACAAGCGGTGCCTCCTCATTAAAAATCTGCTGCAAATCGACACACCAACGATGCTCTCCTTTACTTCAGGGGACACAAGTAATGGTAAGGTAATCAAGAAGTAATGTATTCCAAATTACGGCTGACTGCACCACTTACTTGAATGGGACGTAATTATAGCGACTAATATGTACATAACAAGGCAGTAATGATCAATTGTGTGGCATTTAACCATTTTAATATTTTGTAAAATAGGCAATGCTTTCCGGGCAGCTTTGTGGGACAATGTCATAGCGTAGGGATGAACAGAAAAGAAGTGGCATTTAATTCAGCAGCAAGTTCGAAAATTTCACTGGATCAACTCTTCAGTTCATCATTCAGACCATCAGAAAGCTAATCCCTAATTTACCATTAAATCTGCTGCCATTTCATTAATTCTTGGTCGCGCTTTCCATTTCTTCGAGTGATGTTAGGCTTTAATACCAAACTGCCCAAGCGTACCTCAAAATAAGCTAAGTGGATTACCATTTCATTTCTTGAATACATTCATGCCCCCCAGAGGATGTATCCTTTGGATTTTAATGACCCACTGACCTCCCCTCTGGCACCAACCTCAGGGTAAACTGTCAGCTTTTCACACATGAAACCTAAACTGCTATTCTAAAAGACAGAAAGTACTGTAAGTTGCAGAGCAAATTAATGACTACCACAGAAAAGGACCGTTTTAATATTGCCGACCCAGTGACCTTCCCACTTCCCACTCTTGATACATTACTACTAACACTACTGACCCTCACAGAGAAGTTTCAGGACAGGTGTCTCATCTTATCGTATGCAGACATGCTGTGTTGTTTGCTTTTCCAACCTCACGCCCACCCAGGCTTTCTGTCCTTCAACCAAATTAGAGTTTTCTGGCTCAAGTTAGACAGCACAATCCAAAGATATCTAATGAATAGATCATCATCCACGAGCCCACTTTTCCCATCATGCATTGCACTGAGCAGTTTGTTTGTTTTATGTTCCAAAATGCAAATGTTGCTTTTGTTAGTGTTTGTGATGTGTGTGTTCAGAAAATCATGGTTTGAATCGGTAATCGTCTTTTTGTGCTGGTTTCTAGTTGTTGCCGTTGATGCAGTGGAAGTTACACTCCATAAAGCACAAGAGTGATGATTCATGACTGAGTCTGTGATTAATGTGTTGAAGGGATGACATGTGTGAAAATCATAACCATACCGGATATACAGCATTAAATATTTATTAAATAGACAAGATTTTTCACATAAAATGACTGAAAATCCAACTAATAACAGCACTCTTCCATAAAATTAAGCCTGATTATTTGTATTATAACAGTGTTGGCCCATATTTAAAGGTCCCCTTTGTAAGAAAGTTGATTTATGAGTCTCAGTCCTAACTCGTCAGTATTTCACGAGTTGAGAATGAGAATCAGAAATCAACTTTCCTACAAAGTGGACACTGAAAGATATTTTCATTGTTGTTATATGTGTAAGTATCTTTAATTAAACAGAAGGAAGAGGGAGTTACTGTTGACAGATGTGAGCTGAACAACCAGCAGCCTGCTCCACCTCCCCGTCGCTGTCACACTCATTCTTCTTCTTGTGCATCTACACCTTTGTTCCCTTCTCTTCTCTTCATTTCTTTTTTCTCTTCCTTTGCTCTCTTTTTGATCTCTGCTTTCATCTGCCTCTTTCTTTTTCATTTCTTCTTTTTCCCCCTTTCCTTCATCTCCTCGTCTATTTTACTTTTGCTTTTCACCTCCTCTGTCTGTCCAGACTCAAACCACCTCTTCTCCTCTATTTTCATAGAGACGTCCTCCAGTTCTGTTCTCTACCTCGACCTCACTTACTGTTTCCTTCAAGCTATGTTCCTTCTCCTCCAGCTTATTGTTTGCATTCTCCAACTGTTTTATTCTGTCCTTACAGCTATGTTCTTTCTCCAGCGCCTCTCTGAACTTCTCCTCCAAAGCATCATATGTCGTCTGCCACTCTTTGTTGTTTTGCAGCATATTCTTGTTGCTCTTCAGTTGATTTGTGAGCTCCCTCAGCCTGTGATGGAGTGTCTTTTTCATCTTTCTCCGTCTTCTTCATTTCCTCTGTGTCTTTCTTTTCCATCTCCGTATCTTTTCTAGTTTTCTTTCCGTGCACCTTTGTCTGTCCAGTCTTCACCCACTTCTTGCGAGGCAAGAAACCTCTCCACTTCTTCTTCAGTTTCACACAGAGCTCCTCCAGCTCTTTCTTATGTTCCTTCACCTGTTCAACTCTCGTCTACCAGCTTTGTTCTTTGTCCTCAAGCTCCTCGCTGAACTTCTCCTGCAGAGCTTTATATTTAGTCTGCCAAGCTCAGTCACTCTGGAAAAATTCAGCTTCGTTGCTTGTTGGCTGGGTTTTGGCCTCCGTCAGCCTGTGAGAGAGACCGTCCCTCTCCTGCCTGAGATCCAGGATTTCACTGTCCTTCTGGTAGAGCTGCTTCACCTTCTCCTGCAGCAGAACGCTCCTCTTGCTCCCTGACTTAAGCTTTAGCATCTGATCGTTTTGCTCTGAGGCTTTCTGTTTTTCTGCCTCCGGTCTTTGCTGCCATGGCTTGGTTATCTTGTTGCTGTAGGCTCCTTCACCTGTGCCATCCGGTACTGGAGTTCAGTCTTCAGCTTGGAGATCTCTGCCTATTACGATGCGATGGTCTCGTAACTCTTGAACTCCCTCTCCCTGAGCTCGAGAACACCCTCCAGTCTCTTATCTGATACTTCAGATTGTGCACCCTGAAACAAAAGCTCTGCCGCTCCTTCCTCCAGCTAGCACTCCGATCCCACTTGCAGTCCAAGACCATTTTGAGGCGCTCGTTCTCCTGGTAAGTGGATTCAAGGGAACGTCACATATCTTCTGAGGACCAGACTCAACCAAGTGATCCATGTTTCTTGGGACGTTCTCCTGATTGATCTGTTGATATTTTTGTGAACAGGAATTAAGTTGGTCTTCTTCTTTTCACAAAGACTTAAATATACTTGTTTAATTTATCAGAGCCAAATGATGACATGTTTAAATTAACTTATTTTATCGACAATCAGATTAAAAACAAAAAATAAACAGAAAATTGATGAATATCGTAAGTGATGATCAGGCAGTAGTTAGCACCCACATTACATCTAACAGATTGTTACAGATCTGGGATTTTTATTTACGACAGTGATGTTGCACTCAGAAACTGTTGGGGGCGCCAAATCGTACAAAATGCCAATTTCTACATAATGCTGCTTTAAGCAAAAATTGTGGTATGTCAAGACATTGGTGGCGTTTGCATTTGAGATTAAGTTGTGCAGCGCAGCGAACAATCTGTTATTATTGTTCAGCTGTCTTACCTCTGACCCCTCTGTCTCCTCCTCTCTCTGTCTTTGTCAGCAGAGGTTACAGCTTGAAAGGCCTCAATGACGTCAAAAACTGCTCTATACTGTGTGTGTCAGCTTCTTCCTCCATTCTCTCTTCTTCTCTTTCTCTCTCTGTTTCTGTTATCCAATGAGGGAAACAGAGCCGATGTCTCTGCTCCGTCACTCTCCGTCCGCCTGTCTCTCTTTGTGTGTTGCTCCACATCTTTTTACCGATGTCAAAAATAGACCCGTTCACTCCTGTTCCCTCCTGCTTTTTTTTCTCCCCTCCTTTTTTCCCCACTCTCTTTCTCTTCCTCTCTGTCTTTCATAGATGTCAGAAAGACATTTGTGTGCTCTGAATGTGGAGAAGAGGTGATGTTTGGATGTTTTGAAGCAGAACTGTCTGTCTAACCGGCTGAATACAGACGGAGACCTATTGATTTCTGGTTTATGAAGGGATCAGAAGCTAATCTGTGCGGCGTGCATGCACACAAAAATGCACAAACACATGTCTGTGCAAAGAGCACACGCACACATGCTCTATAACAAATGTTTTACCCCCATTACAGTCAGGAATGGTCACGCTCACCTGAACAGAAACAGGCTTTCATGGAGAATCATGACACACACAGCGTGATTTGCACACAATCACCCACACACAAACAAAACCGAGAGGAATCGGATGAATTGTCTTATCATTTTCCAAGCAAAGTGATCGACTGAGTCGCTTGCAGCCTGACACTCCCAATAACACAGCTCCTCTTTTATTAATTCCCCCTCTCTCCCCGGCCCAAACCTCCTTTTATTTATTCAGTTCATCTGTCTATTCTGCCTTCTGTCATGTTGATTGGTGGTGAAACTCAGAGGAACGGAGCAATAATCTAAACTAAATCAAACCCAGATTGTCATCTTAAACAGACTTGTGCGTCTGACCCCACAGTTTTCCAGAGGACTGTGATCAAGTTTAGTTTTCAAACTAGAATTGAAGGTTGATGTAATAACAGATTTTTGCAAGTAGTGAATGGATAGGATTACAGTACAGTTTTGAAAGAAGTGGATTGATTGTGGTGATCTATAGCAGGGCTTCCCAACCTTTTTGAACAACGTGGACCAGACAGGAGCTATCTTTTCTTTTTTTTTTTTTTGTCTTCAGTCCCATTGTAGAAAGTTCTGAGTATTCTCCTTTAACTTTAACTACCGAAGGATTGGATGGATAGGGATGTTAATGAAGTTTTTAATTCTGATTCGGAAATAAACGTATTGTATAACCACTAATTCACAATCCTCAGCAGTGGCGGACTCACGATGTGTGAGGGGCAGGGGCAAAAAAAAAATAAAAAGGGCACCAGCACGCAGGAAGGGCACCCTAGATGACTATTTATCACGTTTTATCTATCATAGAGGCATCCAAGAGGGCACTTTCGCCACGTTTTTTCGAACATGGGGGCCCCAGGGGAGGCCCCCACGAGTCCACCAGTGATCCTCGAGTAGTCTGCAAAGCAGTACATATATGGCAATAACATCAGCTCCCTCAATGCTGAATTACCCAAGACCCCATACCAATCCCCCGCCAGGCGGTTGGGAACCCCTGATCTATTGGATGATCCAATTTCTTGAACTATTACAAGAGAGCATAGTAATAATAGGGAATACGAGTTATGTCTTAGTGTTGCATGTTTCATCATGATGATTTGTGATGAAATTTGGATGAAACAACGGCCCAAATGAAGCCAAACTGTTTCCTGAACTGAAGCAGAGTTAAAGTCTGCTTCTGTCATCAGAGTGAGAACTGCTTTCCTTCAATACTTAACTTTTCTGCATTCCTCAAAAAAAAAAAAAAAAAAAACTGGTGCAGAATCTTAAGTTAGGTCACTGGCTGATTTAAATGGGTTACTAAATTATTCTGGAGATATTGGTGTCAGGCGAATTTATTTATAAAGTCCTTTTCATAAACAGGCCTGTCACAGGGTTCTTTGCAGAGAACAAAGGATTATAAATGCAGGTAAGACGAGGAGACAAAACAAGACAGATAGGACAAGAAATAGAACAAAACACTCACAAGAAGAACTGGCAGTGATATTGTTGGCAGGGTTACAGTTTGTATAGTGATGCTGTATGAAGTAAGTGTCTGTTTTCGTCTTCTTTCCAACTCCATCCCACATAAGATACTGTACACAATAAGCGTGGGGAACTAATATGAGCCAGCAGCCAGTAAATGCTAGTGAATTTTGACTGCGGTTGTTCGGCTTCGTCTACCTCTACCGGCCATTTTGGCAGGTATCCCAAACCAGCATATGGATGTTCACTTAAAGCACAAAATTAGTTTGGCTGCTAGAATAATGGAAGTGACTGATGAATGTTGGAATACACAAACCACCATGGACCAAATCCAAAAGAAGATTTGTTTTCTGCTCAGAATATAATCGAGAAGGATAGGGAGTTTATGTAGCTGTGTACACAGACACAGCACGGACATGCTGGTAGATACGTTTCCATAGTTACAAATGACAAATGTGTTTGCATTGATAAAGTCATGTTGAATTGAGGTAACCCTGAAAATGACTCACATACACCAAAGCATCACTATGCATTATTGTTTCCTATCTACATTATAAAATGTCACAGGAGTCATTTAGGGATTTAATCAATTTGCCTTTTGATTTAAACAATAGGTTCGACTAAGATTGAAAATTCAGTCATTATCTGCTTAACCTCATGCTGGTGGACAGTCGAGTAAAGTTTGGTAGTCAACAAAACATTTCTGGAGTTTCACAGCAAAACACTCTTGCAGCATTCTCCTAAATAACTGAAGTAGATGGGGACTTGTCTTAAAATGTAAAAGAAAACAACCCAAGCAAAATTTAAATTTCTCCATCTTCAGTTCATCCAGCGTAATCCAAGTCTCTGTGAGTCCAGAAATCCCAAAGTAATTTGAAAAGATGTTATTTACACCATCGCCACACGGTCAAGCTGGTGCATCCACTTCAGACGAGGTGGCATGCCAACACTTTTAGCTTAGCAGCTACAGTAAAATTGCTTAAGTCTACAAAAAATGGTGTAAATGTAGCCCAGTAAATCCCTCACTTATTCAGGGAAGGGCCCTGAGTTCTTAAAATCACTTGACTTACCTACTAATTATGAATAATAAGATAATGTATTTATATTTCTCTTGCGCTAATACACTCTTTAAATTGTCTTGTGTCTCCTTTAACAAAATAATAATAAATCACCCTGAAATCCGTTTTAAAAAATAATGAACTTCTTATTTACTTTTCAAAGTTTCAAATAACAAAATGAAATAATATGTAACACCTCTCAACAACTTCAGATGTCACAGCAATATTTCCTTTCAATTGCAACGCACAATGTAACCAAATTCAAGTTCCCAAATTCAAATGCACATTGACCTCAGTGGGCCCACACTCATTCACTGCACACCTAAGCCTGCATATAATAACAAAGTATAGAAACACCTGTTGCAGGCCTGATGGTACCTTATTCCAGCAGTGTAAGTCCAGTCTCTCAGTCTCTGGTGAACAAAAGGGCAGGTGGGTGTCCTCGGCGGCCGTGGGGTCTGCAGCTTTAACCAGTCTCTGGGTCCCGGTGACGAACAAGATGGCACACAAGTGTCCAGCGACAGCGTCGTCTTCTCCAGCAAAGCGCAGTGAACCCTGAGCGTTACGTTGATACTGTGGTGTCAGCTCAAAGCAGTCTCTGATAAATCTTCAGGGTTTCCACGCCAGAAACGATGAACTAAAGCCCTTGTCGTTAGCTGGGTTAGCTAAACAGCAGCTAAGAGTCCATTCACTTTGCTAATGAATGCTAACAACATACACTCGGTATGCTAATGAGCTAACAAACACGTGGAACTAATGCACACACGTGAACAACTGTAGGACACACTTCGAGTAGAAACATCTTTAGCTGCTCACAGAATCATGTAGCATGAGTATCTTGACACGGACTCACAAGTAGAAAGTCTGAGAGATCAACTACACACCTGTTGCATGGTCTTTCTCTCCATCGCGATTTGTTATCCGACAAGCTACAAAACTTAGCTCTGACTCTTACTTCCTGTTACTGCCCACCTGTCCATCAACCACCTCAACCAATGAATGATCAGAATTGCTCTTGTTCACAATACCACTTCCTTTTACAACCATGAACTCTTCAAAATAAAACACAATATTTATAACAATACCTCTGCATCTTGTTAAATGTAGTTATTACATCGTACCCTTTTAATCATCCATGAAATAGCTTTTTAACCATTTTTATAATGTATCTTTAAACCATTTTAACATTTTTATCCTGATGTAACGTTTAACCTTTCCTGTACGTTTTTTTTAACAAAGTCACCTACCTTTATCTCAACATCATTTTTATTACAGTGTAGGGTAATTTTGACCTGGTTACATAAATAATCAAATCAAATCAATTTGGCATCTCTGGGCTTCCTTTTTTTCTGTTGTTTTTCTTTTTTTTTACTTTTTAAAACAAGTCCCCTTCTACTTCAGCTGTTTAGGAGAATGCTGTAACACCTGTTTTTGGTGTGAAGCTCGAGAAATGTTTTGTGGACTAGGAACCTTCACCCGACTTTCTACATTAGGCTGTTTCCCTCTGTTTGCAGCCCTCAAGAGAAGCTAAGCTAACTAGCTGCTAGCTGTAGATTCATATTTAACAGACACACATGACAGTGGTATCAATCTACTCATCTAACTCTTGGCAAGAAAGCGAATAAGTGCGTTTCCATAAATGTGGAAATGTTTCCTAATATATTTCTTGTTATGAATGCCTGTTAATGTTGAAGTAAAATGTATTTTAAGCGATGTATGGCTGCTTCTACCCAACAGCATCATCGCAGCACAGGTTGGACTAGCTGCTAACGCTACTGCTAATTTTGGGTAAACTCAAGCTGTCATTCTCTTAGGTTCATGGTCCAACAGATAAATAAGGTCTCCAACTTAACGCCTTAAGTGAAAGTGCTTAGATTTACATTAGATTTCGATTTCGATGAATGAGATGTATACACTTTGAAATATCATGAAGAAATAAATTGTACATAAGCTAGTTGGTGCAGGTTTTTTCGTGATTGGTTCTGTAAGGAGACAGAAACAGCTTTATGTCGATCTGTTTGGAGGATTTTTAATCTAACATCGGTCTCATTGTGCTCTGCTGGCTTTTTACTGCACTGAAATTACTCTTGAGGTTAGAAACTGACTGTTGGAAACAGGATGTGACAGCTAAGAATAAATTCAGTGAATTTTTGATGTGTTTCCAGTGGATTTTGCACTTTGAATTCCAGCAAAATGTATTTCTATGTACTGTACTTGTTAGTGATGAATTCTCTGTTGGGATGTTGTTGCATTTGAGCTCAAAGAAATCTCATCAGCCCTTTTCTATGCGCACGGAGCTCATTCCAAGTGTGTTCCTTTCTACTTGACAAGAGTCTGGATCTCGAAAAATCGGCATTAATTTACTGTACCAGCACTTCAGTTGCACTTTGATTTATTGTGGCCTCATTCTTGGCAATGATTTTTTTTTTTTTTTCAAATAAGATACATGCTGGTTGTTTTGTAGCTGTCAGGGAGGCAACGCCAGAGGGTTTGAAGTGACAGGGCGCGCTTCTTGTGAGAGAGTATGAACACTGAGCTCACACAGCAAGGCTCTGATTCAGGGTTGTGCCACAGAAGTTCGCCACATGGTAGCATGAAATCATCTGGCGCCAAACAACGACCCTGTCCCATTTAATTCTCACAGTTCAGACACATGATGCTTTCTTGTGTATTTTCCAGCATTTTTACAGCTTCAGCAGTGTAGACTGGACAATTTGCACCATCCTCCTCATAGTTTTCTTTACATTTTTCATGATTATCTATATCATTATTCCTTGTGCCTTTCCACTGGTTTTCTGACCTTGATGTTTTTCTGTAAGTTGGCACTCTCAGTAGGCCAGTCACACTCCCTTTCAGCGAGGCTACTGTCTTTCATCTCAAGGATTTTCATTTCTATAGGTGAAATGCAGCTTATATCAAATAGGCATTAAAGCTCTGCCATGTTTCCAATTATAGCCTTTCTTAATCGGCTTATTGTACGGATCTCATCATTCCTTGGTTCATTTGGTCTCTAACTGGATAATCTTTACCTTTATTTGATTTCATTTTGTTTCAAACTGTCAAAAGCTGTGATGCGGATCGGACTTGATGCACAAGAGGTTAATACTGGATACCGTGTTAGCCTAAAGATAATGAAATTGTTGCCTTGAATACAAGCCACACATACTAGGAAGACATTGCATCTAATGAGCTAAAACTACAGCATCCATAAAGCAGTTGAATATTCGAATAATCGCAGGAGATGTATCATGTTTTTTCACCCAATAACAATGATCCATTCATGTCCATAAGGTCTCAAATACATCAAGTAAAGTAAACTGATGTATGCGGGACCACCGGGGGGGATAGGGGAAAGAGCAGAGTCCTTGATCGGCTCTGAGAGGCTGTTTATAAATGAGCCGTGATCTGATAAGACTAAACCCCACAGCAAGTTTGACTGAGCTGGAGATACTAGGCTTGTTCGAGATCAGTGACGAACGCCACACATTGCATGCCGGTTAAATTTGTGTCCCACTTGATCTTATCTTGCTCTGACGTAATAAACGGTAATCTCACTGGAATCGAGGCGGCTGCAGTTTTAGGAGCAAGTCGCTGCAGTCGCTCTCCACCGACTGCAAATGCCTGGCTTTCACCTGATCAAACAGCTGATTGGTTTAGATGTTGTCCCAACTATATGAGGCTTTATAGAATTTTTTTAAAATATTGTTAAAACTGAGAGATTTTGATCTTATTTGTCTGATTTTGAAGGTTTAGGCTATTCTGTTAACAGGAGACATGCTGTGTGGCCAATGTGGAGACTAAATAGCTGACATTCATATCATAAACTGCACAAAGTTGTCTTATAGTAACATTGGACTTAAAAACAGCCTATTAAAGTATTTAGCAACACAAAACCTTCTGGTAAGTTGGAGGTGAGGATTCAGATGTGAAGCCCTGACAGTATAAATATCTTACACATCAATAATAAAAATTATTGTGTTATTTATTTCCCTGTGTGTTTGACTATTAATGTTTTAAATTTATTAATGTGGTTTGGGACGAACATGGCTGTTCAGGTGAGTTATAAACAGCAGCAAAATTATATGATGCTGATTTATGCGAGAATGTTCATCAGCTGCAGTGTCATAATAAGCGTCACTTAGAGACAAACTGATATATGGGTCTGATAACAATTTTATAAATCAGATCTGACAGGATATGAGTATTTCTGTGACTTCCTGTACAGAATGAAGGCTGCTGTGAAAGTTGATCGCCTTTTTTTGGCCCAGCAGTTCACCTCAAACGAGCCAACTGCTGTCTTGCAGAAAAAGCAGGCGTCTTTTCTTCTCTGAATTCACACAAAGCAAAGCATCCTCAGAACCGAACAACTGAATTGGTCGATTGTCAGCATCGGGATGGACTGAACCTAAACCAAAAACCAAGTCTGGGGAAAAAAAAGCCACTTCAGAAATAAGTAAATCAGTACAAGGTGTTCCTTGCTTGTAGTGGGTAAAAAAATATCTGCCAATGGAACAAGTGAACATTTCTAAAAACAAGTTCCCATATCTCACTATAGTGTTACTTTCTAGGTGACTGCGTTTTACTTATACTAACATAATACTAACAAATATACTAGAATTTGAGTTTTTGTAAATATAAACTTAACAGTGTTACTTGCAAGGAGCTGCTTTTTGTAAAGCAATTACACAAACACACACACACACACACACACACACACAGAAACACACACAGACTCACAACAAAGACATTTTGCAGTACATAAACGAATAAGGCTGAAGAGGCTGTGCAATTTAAAAAATAACAAACTTTTAAAATAAATAATTTATTTTCCAAGGTCCTGCCAACTTTTTAAGAGCATATGTCCTGAAGAGTTGTCTGGATCTTTGTCTCTTCACTGTAGGCCAAATGAAATTTTTACAAAAGTACAGAACCAGACAGTGGAAGTGTGCCTCTGTCTCGTTTTTCTGCCTTTTTCTTTAACAGGAACAGATAAAACAAGTGAATGAGACTCAGAGACAGCAAACGGCTGACAGAAAGGAGGAGGTGAGATGGAGGTTGCCCACGGTTGTAGATGTAGTAGTCATTATTGTAAAGTCAATGTTTCGATCTCCCACAATAGCCATTTTCTCCAGGATTTATCCCCCACGTCCTTGAACAAGAAACTGAATCCTGCACGGCGACTGTTACTGTCACTTTTAACCATAATGCCGGCTTCATGGCTTAAATGTAAGACGGGCAAAGGTAGACAGAAATGACAAGTTGCCAATAACCCAGTCGGCCAGCTTTAATATTGAAAGCTAGACCTCTTCTGCAACAAAATCTGGCACCGAGAGAAAGCCAAGTCAGAGCTCTAGGTGGATTGCAAGTAGTGTCGTCCACTCATGGAGTCCGGCGACGTGGCCAAATAAAATCAACAAACAAGGCCCTGCGATTGCATGGTTTAAGAGGGAGGGTCCTATAATCAGAACAAAACCAAACATTTCATTTTCGGAGTTGTTGGCAACATCAAAGTGGCATCCTGGACTCTTTGATGAAAAGATCCTGATTAGGACTGAGAAAGGCAGGTCTGCACTAATTCCACAGGCAGGAGAGAGATTGGTGCTGCCTTCTCCAATTCAGCCACAGAGTTTGACTCGCAGTTCTGGCTTTAATTTTGAAAAAGTTTTCCGGGAGTCTAAGTTGCCTTGCTTTTGATGTCCCATTAAAATCTTTGATGTCAGAACTGCAAAAAGTAGTAGTGATGTTTTATTTATCAATTAATAATGTCAGTAAGTTTGTTCAGGTGAAGGTCCTCTGTTTGTTTGCTTTATCGTCACCCTTGAGGGGAGCCAGTTAGCTTAGCCTCAGGCCAGGCAGCTTTCTTAAAGGTAGACAGCCCATCAGGATGAGTGACAAGCGTGTGGGAGGAAGTGCAGCATGGATGGTACACTTTCTGCCCTGAGAGAAGACTGTTTTACTGTCACCACAACCTTGACAAAACTTACCAAACAAGAGCACGGATACATCAAAGGTCCAATTTGTAAGAAACTTGTTTTTTGAGTTTCCTGCCCCAACTTGTCAAACACTGAGGCTTTGGGATGACGACCGACCCGACCTTCAGTCCAAAAGCGTCAGATTTGTCGAGTTGGGAATGAGAATCAAAAAAATAACTTTCTGTGGTTGGGGGACCAAAACTATTGATGAAAGATGCTCCACCTGGAATTGCTAACTTGGTGCCTTCCAGCAGTAGTATCGAAAATAGTACGTGGCACTCAATCAATGAGCTGAATCAAGATTATCTCAAAAAACAAGGGAAACAATGCCATCAGATTTGAGAGATGCCCTAATCAATACACCTATCAGCCCCCACAGCAGGGCCTCCATGGATTGGACTCGTTCCGGCACGTCCCACAGATGCTCGATCAGATTTGGATCTGGGGAATTTGAAGGCAGGTCAACGCCCTGAGCTCTTTGTCAATTTCCTGGGCCATGCCTGAGCAGTTTTTGCAGTGTGGCAGGGCGCATTGTCCTGAAGGGACAGGCAAAGATAACGGCCCAACTGCCATCGGGGAGGGCCGTTGTCACCGGGGGGTGTACTGTGTTTTGGGTGGGTAGTGCATGTCAAGTGGCATCCACATGAATACCAGCACCCAAGGTTTTCAAGCAGAACATCGCATTGTATCGAGGTGATTAATGTTATTCCCTGGACCTGTTTAATGTTGAGGCTGATCAGTGTACAGATTCAACACAAAGCAGCTTTCAGGATAAGCAAGAAGAGGTCGTTATTATGATTAAAGAACACAAACCCTTTGCTGCATAGTAGCACCGAGCAATGGTAGTCACCAGGATATAATGTTATCAACTAATGTTCCTGCAAACCACGGATATGTCCAAGGCTGACATTTGTACCAAACACGGCATGTGACGTTCACATTATGTATGTGTATAATGTGTATGCTTATTAGCTGTGTTTCACATCTGGAGGTGGAGCAGAAGGTGATGTTGTTTTTACAAGTTACAAGGCTACAATTCGGGCAACCGCAGTTTAGTCTGTGGGAAATTTCCTGTTGTTTTTGTGTCTGCTAAATGCTCCCTTTTCAAAGAACAAAAATAAAAATGCCCTATCTATTCTTGACATCACCTGAAAAACTTGGTGAGAGTTTTATAAGGGGTTGATGAATTTTCCCAGCCTCTGAAGGAGTACATTATCTTTCAATTTATCTCAAATCATAATAACTGGAGATGCGGTTTTCAAAACAAACAAAAATGTAATGGGAATAAATATGGAATCTTCTGTGGGAACACATTTTAATGGGTGCTGTGTGAAAGGCCACTTGGTGTAATTGTAAAGCTAAATGGTAAGTGACGTGAAAGTGAGATAGTCACTTTAGAAAGATGAAACAAAGAAGGCACATTTTCCCACTTACAATCAAATATTCAGATCCATAAGCAATAAAATGCGACCTTGCTCCATTCAACACAGTCCCTGTTTGGCCTGGGATTATGGTCGCGAAGACTTCTGGTCGACATTCTGAATAACAGACATTTCCGAGACAGTTTGCTGACTTTATGGCTCTTTCTACTTGAGCCACCATTACTCCAGGGTTTTGCTGTTTATCCCGTTGCACTGAAAAACAAAGACAGAAACAAAGAAAAACAGGCAAATAAACAAATAAAAGAGCTTCTACCCCAGGCCAATTATCATCCAATCCACTGATTATTTAGCCTCACTGCAAGAAAAAATAATCAGATATTTAATTGCCTAATCATGCCTTTTCACTGATTATAAATATTTACTATATATTTGGGGATGGCTTATTTGACAGTCACAGCTGTCAATAAGAATTCAGCTGAGTTAAATGCGAGAGCGAATGAGACAAGGACAGAAAAACAAGCTGAAAGAGAAATCTGAGAGACAGTGAGTCAGAGGAACTGAGAGACAAGAGTCAGCAGAGAGAAAGAGAGATGCAGAGATTGTTGCTCATTCATCCAATCGCGCAAACAACAGAGTTACAGACAGCGAGACAGACGAGGGAGACGGGGAAGAAGAAGAGAGAGCGAGGCAAAGCGAGGAGGATCTTGTTCAGCAGATAGATCACAGCAATACAGATCTATTTACAGATTAGTAATGGTTCTGACTGTGTGCGTGTGTGTGTGCGTGTGTGTGTGTGTGTGTACTGCACTGAACCAGCTGTCACACTTACACAGGCACTCGCACACACATGCACAAATGCACCCTCACACCCACACATGCACACACATGCACTCACACAGCAGACATTCCTTGGCCAGGTTGTCCTTATATCCCCTTAAAAGAGAGCAACAAATTGCCACTCTGCAGTTTGTTGGTGATTGGCTGCTATAGTGATGGATGTTATTATTGTAGGTGTTTTTGCACCATCTACAGGCCTCGGTCTGAAAACATGACATGCCATTTTTATTGTAAGCATTTCAGGAATGAAGTAAAGATTCATCTCAAACAAGTACCTCTGCAAAATTACATGCGGGAATATGTTGTAGTAGAAAAAAAAAAAAAAAAGTAAAACATAATGCACCCATGAACCAACAAATAACCTACTCTTTGTCTCATTTGTCCCAACCCAACTCGAGAAGAATAAATGTTGGCAATAAAGCTTTCTGCAATTCTACATTGAAACTCTACATTTCTTTATGACAGCAAAAGGCACAAAAGATCTTGATTTGCTTAAAATGCCTGTTTTAAAGTCGCCAGAAAACATAACTGGAAATGTCGGGAGGTCTACTAAAAAACACCTGGTTTGGTTGCCGCAAATACGGCTGGAGATGTTTCCGACTTCCCGTCAAAAATATCCAGTTTTTTGTCTCGACACACACAGCTTCAAATGTCCTGACTTCCCATCAAAAGGTTAAGTCTTAGTCTCCTCAAACACGGCTGCAGATGTCCCGACTTCTTGTCAAAAATATCCAGTTTTAGTCTCCACTAACAGGCTGCAGATGTCCCAACTTACTGCCAAAAATATTTTGATGCCAAAAACACGGCTGGAGATGTTAGGAGATCTAGTAAAAATATATCCAGTAGTTTCAAAAATGTTGAAATGCAGTCTGCAACCTCAATCACTGGCTTGGCAGCCTTCTCACCTGTAACTCCACCATCATCTCCTCCACCTTCTGATATTACAGTAAGATTATGAACATGAATCAAAAGTCCAAATAGACAAGAATCAAATGCAGATCATATGACCTTCATATGTATACATTTATTCATGTTTATGCTGTGGACCTCAGTAGTAATCAGCTCCTCTGACATGACCATGATATTAAATTTGTTGTCAGCATTAGGAGCATGACATTAAATGGACTGAAATCACAGATAGATTAAAATTGAATCTCTCACCTTCTCGACAAAATGGGTAAATTATTTCCCACATCATGATAAAGCAGAGTGTCTCCTTCGGGGAGCACCAGCACAGTTATGAGATTAAATTTTAATGGCCTTTGGGGGATATCGAGTCTTTTCCAGAGTGAAATAAATAAAAAAAATAGAAAAAACAGAAATGGCACAAAGCCCAAAAAGCAAAACAGAAATGAATGCTAGACAGAGTCAGACGTAGACATGCAGTGTATGAGACGCTGCATCAGCTCACCAGAGACGTGTTGTGTGCTGTTACATTTAGCCTCCGTCCTCTGCCTTACAGCTGCCTCCAGGGTGTGCAGCAGAGCCGGCGGAGTCACCAGATCGGTCATCGTGCCGGCCCCCCATCACTTGGTGCTTTCTTTCTGGCACGAGAGGGAAAAGAGCACTGACCACGGGTAATTAAGACAATGGGAGGAAACATGCTCCTCTGGCCTGTCTTGCGCTCTGCCACTTCAAATCATCAGTTGTTTATGTTCTACTTTGCCAAGTAGTGCACAATTTCCACTACTTCACCCTGAGTGGTGACAGGTGTTAGCAGCATCCTTCTCTTACTGGCATTTAGCTTTCAGTTGCAGGATAATACCACCGTAGAGCCATGAAATAGAGACAAAAATAGCTCTAGGCTGCACTTTATAGATGCAACTTTTTTACATGTACATTTCAGTTAAAAACATTCAGATCAAAGGACCAAATGGTTAGACAGCTGTATTAGACGCAGGGCTCAGGGCTCATGAGGATGCTGGAGAGACTGTAAAGCCCCTTGAGGCAAATTTGTGATTTGTTATATTTGAGCTATGTAAATAAATGGACATGCTTCCTTCCCACATGAATCCAGGCGGCGTGCAACAGACTCCACAGAGACTACAGTAAACCTCCCACTGGGTAAACAAAGGAGGACGTGCACCATGTTCAACGCAAGAGATGTCACAATCATAATTAGCAGCAGTGGCATGAATGATCAGGAGGGAGAGGCTAAGTGCTGACGGTTTGACTTGGCAGACAATAATCAGCTGATCTACTGCCAGAATTAAAGTGAATGTTCAAGCCACTCCAAACATATTCACACGGCGGCCATTTTCCTCCTCAAGGGGGGCGAGGCTCATAAACATAAACGCAGGGAGTCTGGCAAAAAGTTTTTGATCAACAACTGAGAGGATGATGGATAGTGATAAACTAGTGGAGCAATGGGCCGAGTGTTGAGGAAAAACAACATATTTGGTTACCCATTAGCTTAGGTTAGCATTGAACCACTTCCTAGTTAACATGATTACATCCATTGCCTTTCACTTCCAGGTTAAGCTAAAGGAGTATCAGATCAAATAGGATTTTTATGCCTTGAATTACGGCCTGATGTCCCTCTGGATTTTCACTATCCATGAACTTTTTAGTTGCTGATCAATCAGGAGCAGAAGCAGTGAAATGATAAGTTTTTTTTATTTTATCTTATTTTTTACAGTAAATCTCAAATGTATGACTGAAATAAAACATAAATCCAGTATAATTAGTACAGTATAATTTCCCAAATAAAAGACATTAACAAAGAGATAAAGTACATAACTCTCTGACTTTTCTGACCTCCCCTCCTCCCCTGATCATTTTTGCACAGTCTCTAACTGATTTACAGCAGACAAGCTGATCTGATGAGTACAGTGGCTCAGTTAGATAAAGGCTTACATTTTTAATCATATAAAAGATGAAAGTTTGATTGCAGGTCTGTGTTAGATTCTTGCCGTTTGTGTTTTATTTTGGTTTACACCACTTACTATTTAGGGACAATTTCCTTTAATCTCTAATACATTAATTTAAATAATCTTTAAACCCATGTTTGCTGTATTTTGAATTTGTACTTGAATGTTTGTTTTTTTTCTTTTGTTGTTACCATCTATATTAAATATAATAGGTGTATGAAATAATAAAAAACACAAGAATTCATTGTGTGAAGTCATCTACAGCAACTTAGCAACTTAACTTTACAGTAAGTCTTGTACGACCACATTGCTGAGCCAGTGTGAACATACTGTACATTATAATGAACACAGTGATCATCAAGTCCACAAGAGATATAAAGCTGCAGAAAAAAAGTGCTGAATTTTAAATAGAAGACCGTATGGGAACTTTGCAATTAGACAACTTCAACCAATTAAATCTGCTCCCTGGATCAAGCTGCTGTACTCTTTAATCTGCTGCAGTGCTCCATTCAGCAGCTTCCTGACATATGAAGACCGTGAGAAGTAATATTTAATTGTTAGCATTGCTCTGAGTTATCTGTCGGCTGGGTGGGAGTTGGGTTGGGTAACTGAGGCGGTCACTGTCCTCCCCTCGCTGCTCTCCGAGATAAGAGCTGAAAAACCACAAATGTGTCAGAAAACACCCCAATTCGCACCTCAGCGTCAAGGACTTGCACAGCAATGAATGATTCAAACTCGTGGTAAGTGTGACAGTATTTTCAGTTCTCTGGTAAAAGATTCATTCAGCAAAACTGACTTGTACAATAAAAAGGAACGTCAGTGCTTGGAAATGTCTTTTAGTGATAAGAAGCCGGCAGAGGACGAGAGTGGCAGTCTGAAAAGGAGCAAAAAGAAGCAGAAGAAGGAGGATGCTTGGAAACCAGAGGGACCCAGGGACCCAATTGCTATGGTTTG
Organism: Pagrus major; assembly: GCF_040436345.1. Classification (NCBI taxonomy): domain Eukaryota; kingdom Metazoa; phylum Chordata; class Actinopteri; order Spariformes; family Sparidae; genus Pagrus; species Pagrus major. The sequence goes on along the minus strand of NC_133234.1, from coordinate 14,913,276 downwards.
TTGCTTAGACATGTAGGTGTGCTTGTTTGCAACAATGTCGTTGTCATAAACTTGTCCGTGTGTGTACTGAATGCATATCCGGAAACACGTAGTCTGTCTGTTGTGTGTCTGTTGTGACTGCAGGGATCGTGCTGACTCATGCTGCTGTCTGACCGTCAAACTTCAATCCTCTCGGGAAAGATTATATAGTAACTTGTCCTTGCCTGTATTGTCCTGTCGTAGCTGAACTCTCTTCCAGAGAGCAAGCAGCAGGAGATCCAGAGAGCCCTCCACCTCTTCTCCTTGGGCCCAAGTCTGCCCAAGACACTGCAGCAGGCCAAAAAATACACCTATCGTTTCTGGGAAACACAGCCTGTCCCTGGACTGGGTAAGATGTCTTTCTTCTTCCAGTAATTATTTTCTAGTAAACTCTAAAAACCTAATCTAGTTCAATAAGTATGAATAAGAAGAAGTATGTAAAATGTTATAGGGTAACCACCAATTGTACACTTTAAAGTGTTTTAAAGTGTAAAATTAACCCTACCCCTTATGGAGACCTGTAAATGTTTGTAAGAAATGTAGTATAAAGCCTTATGTGGCTCTAGAGGAAGCTGCATGTAATCAGTGATGTCACTCAATGGTGAAGTTGCATTGTGGGTAATGTAGGCACCAGATTTTAAAACGCAGTCCACTCGTATTGAACTCCCATAACACCATTGGACTCATTATGGACAGTTTAAAAACAAATGATCAAAATCAATACAGCAGAACCAGAGATATCATCTTTTCTTATTCCACGCCTACATTACCCACAATGCAACCGAGCCACTGAGTGACATCACTGGAGGCAGTTTATCAGATAACATGCGGCTTCCTCTGGAGCCACAAAAGGCTTTAAACTGCTTTTTTTCACATTTTCACAAGGCCTGTAAACACACTCTGCGTGTCAAATTGGTGGAGTCAGCCTTTAAATTAAGTTCCTTTAAGTATAATTATATGTTATTCACAATGCAGATGGCGCAGGTGACAGTGTTGTGACTCACGGCCCAATAGTAGAGGGTAAAGCCAGCGTCCGTAAGGAGCCCTACTCTCTACCTCAGGGTTTCTCCTGGGATACTCTGGATCTGAGCAGCCCCACAGTGGTGAGTTACTGGCTGTAATTTACTATAAACATCATGTTCAGGAAAAATGGACTCAAATCCTCGCAATGCTTTTCCATCTACTGTTTCAGTTGGGAGAGCTATGCACTCTGCTCAATGAGAACTACATGGAGGAGGATGACAACACAATCAGATTTGACTTCTCTCTGGACTACCTGCAATGGTAAGCTTCCAGCAGATGCATTAAGTCACTTTTGATTACTGGACTTTAGTGTCCGTGAGCAAATCTTTGTTTTTAAACGTTTTGCCCATGATCTGTTTCAGTTCTGTACTGCAATAGTTAAACATTTTGGCGAATATGTCTATTATGTGGACAGTTTGAATTTCAGTAGTCTTCTCAGTTGCTGATCAATCAGGAAGTGGTAAAATGATAACGATTTGTCAGATTTCATACGTATACACGACTTTAAACCGGCTGTAACCTTGACATTTTTTCTAACTCCAACCATTTAACCTTTACCAAGCAATGAACACTAGCCAATCAGAGGGACTGAGTGCAAATCTTTTCGGATGTTTTTTAGACCACTTGCGTTTTGGACTAATGGGCTGCTTGAGCAATGGGCAGTCCCAACAGGCATCAGGTGGTTAGGTTAGCTTAGCTTAGCAGTGTAAGCAAGGGATAGCGCTCATACAGGAAACAGTTGTGGACAGCTATCCTGAAGCTGCTGTATATCGTTTCTTGAGTAAAAGCAACAATTGGCAGTTTTATGCCAGACAATTTGTTGATGCTAAGCAGCTGCCAGGCAGCCAGCAAGTCCCAAGTTACTACACCTGGCTCTGGTTAAGTGCAGCACATGTCTTTTTTCTACGTATTTGTTACGACCCGGAAAAGAAAGCTCGTGGCCCAAAGAGGTCTAAGATAATTGCACAAGTCAAGAGGTCCAAAATAGAAGAATTTTATTTCAACAGACAGAACATGGGCTATTCCCTCTACCCTACCCAAACATTCCCCAAACTAAACCCTACAACAGAAATAGCGCCACAAAACTGAACCACCGGACCCACCAGAAAAAGCAAAAGAACAAACAATCAAAGCTACATGTGCTGGTGCTGGTGCTGCTGCTATCAGACCAGGAATGGAAAAGAGAGACTTGAGTTCCCTCCCCCTCTTTATTGACTACTCAATCAGCCTGAGCAGGCTCACCTGGAGAGAAGCATATTTCCCAAATTTTCAAACTATTCCTTTAATGCTCATACACTTTTACACACCTTCAGGTTCCTCAGCGCAACTGCCACATATTTCCTTAAGCCTCTCAGTTACACTAAAGGAGTTAAGGCAGTTAGGAGTCTCAACAGGAAAACATCCTTTTCCCCACTTGACTCTTCAGCTTGACCAGCAAACACACTGTACCAGTTACAAACAGGATCCTCTAATCTCTTATCTCTACTACTGCCTTTTATTCTCTGCGATCTGCAGAAATGGTATCCCCACCTCCAGGGCACACTTACATCAAAACATAATAACATTTAATTTGAAAGGAATAATTAACATTAGCAATCACAGGTCTCTGCCCTTGAGGTTATAAAATGCTGTGTCTTCATTCAGCCTCTCAAGCTCAGTTCTTTTACAGGAACTTGTCCTTAATCAGAGTTTATTGAACTACATTTATTCCAGGTCTTATAGCAGAAAATTTCTTTTTTCTCATCTTAAGGGCTTTACAACCTCCTAAGTGGCTGGCCCAGTGGCACTGTGGTGTGCGGGTAGACACAAATAACAAGTTAGTCGGCTTCATCGCTGCCGTTCCTGCAGATATTCGTGTATATGAGACGTGAGTAGCTCATAAATATATGCAAAGTAATGCATTTATGTGCAATCTGATGAGTAATTTTGGTATTCACAGCACTTGCCGGCAGAACTGAAGCCATTTTCCTACAAATGTGTCAAAGCAAATGTTCAAAACGTGCTCTGCAGGGAGAAGCGGATGGTACAGGTCAAATTCCTGTGTGTTCATAAGAAGCTGCGCCTCAAGCGGATGACTCCAGTTCTGATCCGAGAGCTCACCAGACGGGTCAACCAGCAGGGCCTCCATCAGGCTGTCTACACAGCTGGTGTAGTGTTGCCCACACCGCTCAGCTCCTGCAGGTAGTAGCTGCTACACAGGGTTGATTCAAACTTGATTTGAAGTAAAGCCACAATTTCCACTTTTAAAGTCCTTGAAAGAGTATTTTCTCAATGCACTTCTTCATATGAAGGGTTCGGTTTTGACTTGAACACAAGTGATTCGACCAAAGTCACAAGAATTTTGGCAGATTCTGTTTTTTGTGTGTCTTTTGTCGTTTTATTTATTTGTTTGAAGCAACAAAGACACCTCTGAATAAAGGTGATGTGAATTATTTCTGAGCACCAATAACATTGTTGTCACACATAACTGTCCACCGTCAATGAGAGCTGCTACATCTAATCAATTAGTTAGAGGAGAACTATTGTGCTTTTTCATTTTTCCTTTCCTTCAGTGTTTAATATAGGTTCTTGTGCATGTAAAAGATCTTAAATGCTAAAAAGGTCAAAATCCACACCAACAAAAGCTCCTCTATCGGCAGATTAATCAATATTGAAAATAATCATTTGTTGGAGCCCTATTGTCAATAAAATCTGATCAAAAATACCCACCCGGTGATAAAGGTGACGAGTTTTTGAGAGCTAAACTCTCAATAAATAATACCAATATAATAATGTTGTGGAGAAATAACAATAACTGCTTTCTGGTTCTTGTTATATGAAACATGAAATGTCTTTATCTGTTAATGGATGTCACTCTTTGTTCCTCTGATAAGCAAACGTGGTCTTAATTTTTAGTGTACGTGTGATATTTCTTCCAAACAAGTATGTAACATTGGTAAGGTGCCCTATGCATCAAATTGTGTCCTTGTCTACTTTAAGTCCGTGGACTCGTCCTCTGAACCTCCGAAAGCTGAAGGAGGTGAGCTACCCGGGTCTGAGACAGGACATGAACCTGCAGAGAGCTGTCAAGTTCAACCGTCTCCCTGAGGTTAGTTTGTGCTGCCACCTAGAGGCAAAAACCTATTACAGTCTGACATTGGCCTCATAGAAATGTTGGACTGGAAAAAGACCAAATATTTAAAGATACTGTTTTTAGTCATCAGGAGATTATAGTTATGTGTCCTTAAAGCACTAACGGACAATGTTTTTCCCTTTTTCTCCAAGGTGACAAAGACACCAGGTCTGCGGCCTATGACTAAAGAAGATGTTGCAGGGATACACTCTCTACTCCAAGCAAACCTCCTCAAGTTCCACCTCAGCCCCATCTGGTCCTTGCAGGAAGTAGAGCACTGGCTGCTGCCGAAGGAGAACGTGATTGACACCTACGTTGTGGAGGTCAATCTCAGCCTCTATTTTTAATTTATTTGGAGGGGGAAGAGCTTTCCTCGCCAATTTCTGAAAAATGTAATCTCACATGATGCTGCAGGAGTTAAGAATTGAATCACCTCTCCTCCTCACACACAGGGTGATGATGGCACACTGACAGACGTGGTGAGTTTCTACAGCGTCTCCTACAAGGTGCTGAATCACCCGGTCCACACTGGCCTGAAAGCAGCCCATCTGCTTTACATTGCCTCTACTGCCACAGACCTGATGGACCTCATGGAGGACATGCTGGTCCTGGCTAAATCTGTGAGTTGATTTATAGAGTGCACAAAGGGTTCAACTTTAAATGTAAAGTAGACTTGGTTTATTCTGGAAATAAATGCTCTTTTTCCACCCTGACAGAAAGGTTTTGACATCGTCTCTGCTCTCGATGTGATGGATAACAAGAGTTTCCTGGAGAAGCTCAAGTTCAGCATCAGTAACACGGACATTCATTACTACCTGTACAACTGGATGTGTCCTAATATGAGCCCAGACAAGGTACTGAACACTGTAATATCTCATAGCTCCATCCGTCAGAGCACATCACTCATTCTTTGTCCTCCACACCATTCCCCTCTGCTGACGGCTGTGTGCTTTTGGAGCGTGCTTTCAGATTGCTGTGTTAAAGGTGCAATATGTAAGATTTTTTACTTGATAACATTAACAACAACAACTAAAGTTGTCAACAGAATGTGAAGACAACGGTTTTGACATTATGCATTAGGTTGAAGAGATAGCTACTGAAGTTAGCACGCTAACCAGCTAGCTGGCTGTATGGCTAAATGAGCTAACAAGCTGATGGCAGCAACAGTTTGCAGCAATTAGCGATTCTCACATATTGCACCTTTGAAACTAAAAGCAAAGATTTGAAGTTCGCCCTCTTTTATCTAATAAAAATTGAATGAAACTCTTGAATTCTTATAAACACCACATGTAATGTCACCACATTGATATGTTTCAAAAAAGATATATATGTCATTCTGCAATTACAGTATGTTGAACATTGGAAAACTCTAATATACTGAATAAGTTTGTTTAGTTATTTGGTGGAGTTACCCTTTAAGAGTAATGAGGGGGAAGTCCCTGAAAAACTTGAATTACCTTCAACACACAGAAATCCTTGGAAAAATATATGTTTGAAAACAGTTTTAGATCCAGGTGATTTCAGCTGGGATGAGGACAGATGAAGAAGCTTAAACTGACTGTTTGATCTTGATTCATGATGTTGTACACTTCCTGCTATAAGGCTGGGGGAAATTATCTTATTAAAGCTAAAAAATTCTCTCTGTCATACAAGTCAATGCAGGTTCAGAAGGGGTGATTGTTTCATAGCTGCTGGTCATCAGTAATTCATAGTTATAGGTGTATGTTTTACAGGTGGGCTTGGTGTTACCCAACTAACCTGCCACTGAAAGAAGACAGAGGACAGACTGGTGATGAAAGGACCAGAGTAACTGGAAGGACATCAAACTGCACCAACCACACAAGAAAATATAAATAATAGTATATAAATAATAATTTCATCATCTGGATGTCAGTTGTTTACTTCAGTGACTCTGCGCCAGAATAGATTGTTTCTGAAGTAATGGTGTGTGTGTGTGTGTGTGTGTGACATGACACTTACAGTTAGTGCGTTTTAGTTGATTAGAGGACAAGATCATTAATCATTCTCACTCATGCACATGTAAGAACACAGACAATCTCATACATGCCCATACAATGTATTCGGGCATGCAGAAGATACATAATGTCAGGCGTAAATGCAATTAAAATGAAATCTCATCTAGACATGATGTGAAAGTAAGCAGTTTAAGCATGTTTCTACAGGTCTTGCAGTCAGTTCATAAACAAAGCTATTGTTAAGGAAAAAAGCTTTAAAACAATTTGCCATCATGCTAATATAAAAGTCATCTATTACAGTTCAAGAAAATATGTAATTCTGTCATTGTATTCACTTTTGTCATGAAGAAGATTAAAGCTGGCAGTAAGAATTTAACTCCAGAGTCATTCGCTTATTACTGACTGAACCAATCTTATTGTGTTTTATCAGAAAGTCAACTTACAGCATTTAAATACATGTTTTCTCTTTGGTGTGTAGACCATGCAACAGGTACAGATCACTGCTACAAGGCATACTTATTGGTATACAGCTTACAGTCAAACCATGAGGTACACACATTGTCTAAATATGAGCAGCAGGGTGCGCTGCAACCTTAACATTACCTTTTTATTGTGAACAACACTGCAGAGGCACTGTAGATGCAGACATCACCTGATCTGCTTGCTATTGTTACCCCACTACAACGGTCCAACATGTCAATGCAAGGTGTACTTTAAATCTGTAAAAGCCAGTGGCAGAGGTACTTGGACTTTACTTGAATATATATATACATGAATAATTAAAATACAAATTATATGATATACATTATTCTTAAATATGTCATTATATGCTGGTATAATATAGATTTAGTGCTTTTTCTTGATATTTAAGTATATTTTGATGTGAATGCTTTTGTGCTTTTACTTAAATACTAATGTCAATGCAAGACTTTTATTTGTAACAGAGTATTTATACACTGTGAAATTGCTCATTTTACTCAAGTCCAAGATCTGAGTAGTTCTGGTAAGGATCATTGTTGACGTAAAGTAACATTTATGCTGATGCCAAATCTTACTACTCTGACTCTTGCTGCTGGGTAGCTGTTACAAACCGAGCGTCAGAAGACTAATCTAAGGGGTCAAAAGATGATGAATGAGACAGGAAAGAGGAGAAAAACATTGTTCTGTTTAAAAAAATAAATGCATTTTATGGATCTATCTCTCATAATTGTTTTCTGTGTGTAAAATATTTGATAGTTTTACCTCTTTGGGCCCCTCACAGTTAATTTAAACCTGTAAGTTTAGAGGAGGATAACTCTTAAAGATCCCATATCATGCTCATTGTCTCATTGTATTTTTCTCATGATGTCCACTGCTGCAGCACCTTTATTCACCCTCCGTCTGAACGCTCTCTTTTAACTGTGCTAGGGGCATTTGCTGAGGGTGGTGACTGTATAGTTGTGACATCACAAACTCACAGAAGTCCTGACAACTTGTTTTGAAGGCCCAGTTTCTGACTATAGGCTGTGTGCATTTCTCCGTGGATTGAGGATTTTGATACTTTTGAGGGTTTTTTTCACCTCTCATCAAAGAGGCTTCTTCAGTTCTAACTAACTGGAGAGGAGTTGGCTGGCTTTTAAACTTTGTGTGGTAGTGTTCTCACAGAGTCGTCAAGGACACGTGTGAGCTCTGAGTTTCAGAGTCGTTAGGGCCACTTGTGGGTCGTTGGTCAAATGTTTTCAAGAAACTGAAACAAGTCCAGTTGCCTACGATACAGCACCTAGATTTGCCATGACCTGACCAAGGTGAAGCATTTTTTTCCCCTCGAATCCATCCATCCACACCAACATGACCAGATTAACATAGGCTGTGCTTGTGTTGAATATAGCCGAGCCTATAAATTCCTTGCTCAGTCTCTGTGTGACTGAAATGAGCCGTACTTCGTAGGTCTACAATTAAAGAAATGTATTCCTGTCTCATAATATATTAGACTGTGATACTTTGTCTGCCTGCTCGTCACTGTGTCCAAGGCCATTCATTTATTTAACAAAGACCTAGGCTAGTTAATTGTTCTATATAGGTTATTTGGGCATTTTGTTGAAAGTCACTAAAAAAGTAGTGTAATAAGTAATTTATTACTCTACGCAGACAGTAATCTTGTAACGTAATATATTACTTTATACTGAAGGTAACTAGTAATATGTAATATATTGCAATTTGAAAGAAACTCGCCCAACACTGTTTAAATGTGATTTGTTACAGTACACTTGCACACAGTCATGGGATTTGGGATTCCACAATCGTAGAAGGGGGCGTTTACCAGATACACATGAACGCACCACGGCGCTGCATTTGGACCAATCAGAAGCGAGAAGGCATTTTAAGTTTGAAGTTACCGGACCTGCTGACGAGTAGTTCACTGCCGCTTCTGCATCCTGCACGGGCAGCACGGAGCAGTGTCTCCCCTCAGCTTCGGTGGAGGATGAGCAAAGAAAACCAGACTGCCTTTTAAAGTAGACAAGCGTTGACTTATTTCTTCTTTTTCTTTCATTCTCGTCGAGGACGTGCTCCTGTCGGTTAAACGTACGTTAGTCCAGTGACGTGCTGCGGTTAGCTTTGTCAGGAACTTTCCAAAACACAACGTTAGCTAAGAAACGTGCTGTTTAGTGTCGTTTCGTCTTTTTTTTGATTGAGGAGCTGTGTTATAAGTCACCTCTCCGTGGATGTTGTGTGTGCCGACGCTTGAGCAGACCTCCATAAAGGATTACAGGTATGTTGTGTACAGCAGACACTGGCTGTTCGTGTCATAACTGTGCAATGAGTGCGTTGTTGCGGTGAGTCAATAGCACAAACTGTAAGCTTCCTCTGAACGAGTTTTTGATATGTGTTTAAGGAAATGCTCTTACGTGACAGCCGATACACAATGTTAACAATCAAAGGTATGACTCTCAACAGCTGTCATTGCGTTAGTCAGTCAAGTTTCCTTCCTTAATCATTAGCCTAGTTCTCACGTTGACACTGGAGGAAATCGTGCTTTAACCCTCCTGATTAATCTTACGTGCTGTTTTGTTAAGGCTTGTGCCTGTGCAGAAGTGCATCCCAAGAAAATAACACTCAATACTCTAATTGAATACAGGCTTGTTTTGTCAAGGCAGTCCCTGTGTGACATATCAAGTGACAGCACGTCCAAAGCCCAGCTGGTTTTTATCCTTTCACCCACTGTCTTACTTTGGGAAACTGGTCAACTGAGACTCGTTGAGCCCCTTTGCAAACAGTGACAGAGGGCAGTGAGAGTTGGGGCTGTGCTCTGCAACACCACCTGTGAAAACAAGGTGATAAGAAAGTGTGAGAGAGCTGGAATGGACTCACTGTCAAGACATGCCTGCACTTTTTCAAAACTGCTGTGGTGAAGGTTACATTAATGCCACTGCAGGCTAGGTTGTGCAAGTTTGCACACAATAGTTGGGAATCAAAGTCATGTTTATCTGCCATGGCTATGCAAATACTTGATCACAGCTTGGGTAATGAGACTTTGGTTTCCTTTGACATATGATGGCTGTGCTCTCTGTGGGGCGTAGCCTGTGTTTATTCAGTATGCATTTCTTTCAGCAGTAATTTCTCAATGATTTTAACTGGGGTCTGGCTCTTATCTCTTGTCACAGGGCTGTGTATTCAGATGTTTATGCTGACAGTACATAAACACATAACCTGAAGTTCATTAGTCTGTATCCTCAAAATCTGTGTAAGAATAAAAGTTTGCAAAGTATGTCTCTGCAAAACCACAAATAAGTTATAACTGTATACGTTTCTCATTTCAAGCGTAGCTGTTTCTTTTTTCTTCAAATTACTGAACAGAAGGAAGCTCATTGAAGCTTCGTATCCAAGGGCTATGGTATTCCAGGCTTGCCAGACTGTAATTTTCCCATTGTGCAGCATCTCGGCGGCCTGTGTCACAACAGGTTTCCCAAGACTTCCTCAGCCAGCTGGTGTTGAGCAAGGCAGAAAAAAAGCAAACTGATGCATGCCTTGATAAGATGTACTCAGTGTATTGTGTGTCAGTGCACTAAGCAGGATGGCACATGTTTGTGTTACTCTTTAACTCATGAATAATACAGCATGCTGCATTGTGTTACTGTTGTTTTGTTGGGAAATAACAGAAAGTTGATCGACAAAACAGCAAAGTGGGTGACATACCTGGAGCGTAATGCGTCCGAGCAGGGAGTGGCTCATGTCATGCTTTTTTATCTCCCACCTAAGTAATCCTGCTGCTCTTTACCTTCCTCTTCTTTGGACCATGTAAAGACCCCAAACAAAGAGACAGACGCTCCATTGTTGTTGAGCAGAAGTAGGCGTTATGTGGTTGTGGTAAGTGTGTTATCATTCACCTGAACTCCTCGTGTCAGTCGGGCGGACGCCGTTCCATTGCTCCTGCAGGGATCTTGTTACTCAACACTGGTGAGAAGGCTTAAAGAGGTCGGATAAGCATTGAGGGATCCTGCTGCAGAGACTTGTCTTGTTCTGCACTGGAACACCATTTTTTTCCCTCCAGAATAAGTTGTCATGAGTGCAACTGTGGATCAAGTTTCAAATCCTGAATCAATAATATTGCAGGATAGCTATAGCAAGTGATGCAAGGGCCTGAATCACATCCCTCTGGCCTGTTATCTCAATTGATAATGCTTTTCAGAGCAGTTTGAGATAAAGAAGTAAGAGCTTAAGTGGAAGAGAAATGTACACTCAAAAATGATGAGTGATGTTGACTGCCTCCGCTGGGCAAAAACCGTGCAACTAAAGCATCGCCCTGTCGTTTTTGGCTTCTGTGAGAACCTTCCCTCCTTTTAAGGCTTCAGATCAGTTATGGTCTCTCTTTGGCCTTTCATTCTGTTCGTCCTGCTGCTGTTTTTTGTTCAGTGAGTGTACCTCCAACTAAATGTTGCTTAGCTGAAAGTAATGGGACGGATGTAAAAAGAAAACAAAAGAAATTTATTGTTAAATTAGGATTGTAAGTGAGGTTTAAATGGGTAATTAAGGGTTTTAACAAGGCTCTAAGAAGGAAAGTCCAAAAACAAGTACACCTGTGCACCCAGATTTCTTCAGTTTAGTTTAAAGTTAGCAAAGATTTACTTTATATCCATTTTGGACCTGCGGTTTCATTGCTGTCCAACATACTTTTGGAGATGAACGTCCATTTGTCAGTTGCTTTCATTGAAACGTCAATTGAAACTTCTCATATTGAAACTTTTCCTTTCTGCTGAGACCGTCAAGAAGTAAGACATTTGTATTTGTGGCCTTTTTAATCATTTAAAAATACTCAGGAATCAACAACCTTTTGGCCTTATGTAAAAGCTCTACTTAAGCTATGAAAGATGCATTACACAAAGTAAGAAAAGCATTGATTTACTCTCATAGATGGTCAGCAAGATGCTAGTATCTTCATTTTCACCCTTAACAGTCACCAGCATGTGTTACATTTAAGTAACACGCTGCAGCTGAACTGTTAAAATTGGCTGCAAAAAGTCAGCCACAAGATCCACCCACTAAGGTCAGAGCCATCCTCCCTTCCTCAGCTCTCAGCAGTGTCTGATGTCAGCCACACAGCCAAGAAAGTCTGCAGTACAAATATTTATATGAAGCAGAAAGGATGTGACAAAGTGAGCAATAGGAACTCCACGGGGAAGAGTACTAGGGTTACCCTCAGGCTAATCTTCACTAAGACATATTTATAAACCTAGCTAGCAGTTAGAGTGGACCGCTTCCAGCTTCATCACCAAGACGCTAACTGTATTTGGTCAGCAACTGCACAGCCGAGGCCCACTTCAATGACGTCTTTAACCAGTGTAATATTTGCATGGCACATAAACATGTGGTTATACTTCAGACTTTCATTTGATTTGTGCACCCATAATAGTTTCCATGCGCTGGGGAAGCACAAGGCCTCTCTCCATACTACATTTTACTTTGTTTTAGCTCAGTGCCAGAGCTGAATTTCATCTGACACCATCATTAACAGAGAACAAAGCTTCAGAATGAAATATAAAGAGTGTTTTGAATCTATGTTCAAAACAGTTCAGTTTAGGGTCAGCATCTTCTGTGCATGTCAACCATCGTTTTATTGCCATTGTGCCCATATGAGTGACAGATGTTGTCATTGAACATCCATTAATAAAACATGCACAAACAGATGTATCTTTGTAAGCAATGTGTAGGGATATAGTCAAAGTATTGTGCACAGTGACATTTTAATGCAAACTAAAAAAAGGGTGGTGTAAGGTTTGCAGAGAAGAGAGAAATCAGATAATGCTGCCCTTGCTCAGCTTATTCTTAGGCAGTAAACTATGTTTAGTCTGTAAATGTCAGCTTGACAGGGATTGAGGAAGCTGTTGTATTTTAAGGTTGATTTGATGTGCATTTCTGTTAAGGAGAGAAGTTAGTTGATTATTCACACCGAAGGGGAAATTTAGTAAGCCACCTGCAACATCAACTACAAATCATTCACCATCATTTGAACAAACCGTAAAACAGCTGACATTTTATCTTAGCTTAGGGCGCACTCACACTAGGCAGTCTGTACGGTGCCCAAGTGCGTTTGACCCCCAAAGTCCAGTTTGTTTGACTAGTGTGAGCGCTTTCTTGGCCCTGGCACGGTTGGAAGAGGTGTGCGCGGTACGGTTGCTCATGCACGAGCATAAGAATGGGTGCGCAATGTGGACATGAAGTATAGTCATGCGTATTATGCCGCCTTGCGTTATCAAGAAATCCAGGAATGTGAGAGGATCGTCTATGACCAAAACAACATTAAATAAGCCACAAAAAAGTCAGTAAAGTTAGTGATGTTCTCTGTGTTGTTCCCCATTGTGCTGCGACCGCGCTATGACATGATGACGTATGTACAAGAGGTAACCATGCTCAGGCCTGGTTGCGGCCGGAGCAATGTGAGTGTAGGCCAGCAGGGGAGTGGGGAGGCGGGACAATCAATCAACAATAACGAGCAACTGAGCCAAGTGTGAGTACACCCTTAGCTTAGCATAAAGACTGAAAACAGGATGAAAGAGCTAGCCTGGCTCTGTCCAAAGTTAACAAAATTTGCCTCCCTGTCTCTGAAGCTGAATTATTAACATGTTGTACCTTGTTTGTATAAGACCTACAAAAACTGAAGCGTAAAAGCAATAATTTGGGTTATGTCCCGGACTATTTCTTTGCCAGAAACGGTGATTAGATGGTTGCTTGCACATAGCTCACAAAAACCAAACATTGGCTTTTGTACAGATTAAACTAACAAGATAATGTAATGATTATTGAGCTTAAGAGGTGCTTGTCGGCAGATTTTGTTACATTTAGTCAGAGCCAGGCAAGGTTTTTCCCCCTTGTTTCCAGTCTTTATGCTAGGCTAAGCTAACCAGCAGCTAGTATGTAGCTTCATACTTACTGTACAGACATGTGAGTGGTATTGATCTTCTCATTGGATTATTTGCAAGACAGCGAATATGCTTATTTTCATTTACATTAAACTATACCTTTAAACCTGACACAAACCTTGTGCCCATGCATATTTGTTTTCTGCTCTTATATACTTCAAATTAATTTCAGGGTACCTCATTAAGCAACAGGTTCGTTTTTTCCTTCTGACAGCATGTTAGACATTTTATATTGGTATTCACAGGACGCATTAAGGCCAATGGCCCCATTAGCTTCAGTAATTCTTGCCACAGTGATCTGCCATTTCTGTTTTTGTTTCCTACTTAAAAGAGTTTAGTCGGCATTAAATGGTTAATACCACTACTGTTAATACATCTCTCAGCCATAACCCATCCCCCCTGCAGCATAGGAGACCCCCGTAACCCCTCCACCTCCTGCTCAGTAGCATTCCAGCTGGCCAGATGGTGTCTGCTCTGTACAGCGGACACCACTGAGCCGAGAGAGAGAAACCCCACGAGCAGGATTCTCCGGATGAGACATTCCACCCCACTGATCTCTGCCCCACACCCCCACCCCGCCCTGCTCATGTAGTCGTCCTCTCTCTCTGTTCAGTCTGGTCTGTATCTTACAGACGGCCATTCTGGGGATGAGGTCCATGTTGATAAGTTGTTGACAAGCGTAAAAAATCGCATTAGATGGTTTCTGAGAAGAGACGGCTCGGCTGTTACCCTGTAGTGAACTGTGACTGAGAATTTTGTTTGTCTGGCACATAGAAATAGTTGGATTTGCATGCTTATGATACATGCAAGTCATTCAGTACTACACTTACAACATATATGTAAATTGGAATACATTCATGTGAAGTTACATCACGAGTAGAATAAACAACATAATTACTCTGAGTGAAAAACAAGATGAGGTCATGCATTTTTTATTACATTTTCCTAGTAGTTCTTTGTCAGATCTCCTCCTCACTGGCAGTTTTTAAATTTAGCTTTATTGTACGTGTACACTATCTGTGTTTGTGGTAGGAAATGGCTTCAGGAACTAGTCAAATGACAGCTGGAAGTAAACATGGAAAACATTCAAGCAAAACTTCTGAGTGACCTAGTTCACGTTTTAAATAGTTGAAACGGCTTCGACAAAGTACACTGATGAATGCCTTGCTCAATTTGCACATTTTTCACTTTCTCCATCAAAAGTTGGCCAATCTAACGCACTTGAAGTGTTGCTGGTGTGAGGTAATGCTTCTCACATGTCAGGGTGCAATCGGTGTGAAGGTTAGGTGCTTTAACCGTAGCTACTACAGTACATCTGTCCAATAAAAAACTGTGTGGGTGTTTGTTTCTGGCCCACATTAACTCACTAACAGAAATCCCACGGTGTGTGTTGTGTATGTGTGAGTTTGCATGCATACGATCCCCTAGCGAGATAAAGGCCCATAAACCCCACCCTTCCCACTCCACACTCCAGCTTCCATGATTGCAGCCTTGCTGGAGAGCCAGTGTGTATTTCGGTCGGCCTGTTTTTGTGATTCCTCAGTCGGCGTGTCCGCTTTCATAACAGAGTGTGTGTTTCTGTGTGAATTTGCTTGTTTGCTTTCCCATACGTCACATTTAAGGGCTCCTTTGAATGCAGCAAACAGAGAGCCGGAAGGCTGGGACAAAGAGCCAGCCTGTAAAAAAGAAAAGGAGAAAAAAAGAGGAAAAACACAGATGCTGCGCTTTGTTAAACCTCACAGCCATATTGAGTTTGAGTGGCATATGCTGTTGTCCCCCATGAGGATGATTTCAAGGAGGGGAAGCAGCACACTTTCTTTGCCCGGTGACAATGGTAGCTCCGCCTCGAGCAGGTCAGTACAGTTTTTACAGTGTCAGTTACTCAGCCAAAGCACGATGCAGGCATGAGTACCCAGGGGGTTGTTATGTCAACTGCCTTTCGGGTGACTGGCTACAGTCAGCAGGACTTCTGGTAAAAGGGATTTGAGGGAGTTTGTGTCTGTGTGAGAAATAGAGGGGAGAGAGGGAGGGGTGGATTAGGTTCAGGCCCTGATTTTGCCCCATCCTCCTCCTCCTTCACAGCAGATCTTATCCTCCCTCCACCCTCGTACCACCAGACTGGGGCCCCTTGGCACCCTGGAGACACATGCCCCACAAAGCCATCACATCCACCCCCACAAAAGCCCATTCTCTCCTCTCAGTCCTTTCCATCTTCTTTCCTCTTTCCCCCTGCTCTCTTGACCTCAGCAGTTCTCTTCATTCTCCTCTTTTGATCTTTCTTCCCTTTTTTGTATCCACCGTGTCCAGCTAGCATATTCCTCTTCCTCCTTCCTCTGCTTTTCTTTCCTCTGCAGCTTCATCCCCTTCTCTCCCTTTTCCTATTTTCCTCTCAGCTCGAAGCTGGGGAAGAGTTGAGTCATGTGAACCAAGGGCTTTTGCCATGCTAGACCAAAACACCCCTCTTGCCAGAATGATCTTTTGAAGCTCTTTATTAGTGGAGGCCCATTTTCAACAGGATGAAGTGTTGCAAGCCTCTACTATTGCAATTAAAACTTAATTCTGCCAGCAGTTGCAGCCAGGGTATTTAACCCGCCTTGAGTGTTGAAAGATTGCTTTTTAATGAGAAACACATTGGCCACTCAGTATGTGGTTGATTGTTGTATGAGGGTGGCTTAAAAAAAATGTGACACACCCTGGACCTACCCACCCCCCCGCTCCAGCTGTTTTCTGATGCATTTGCTTAGTCTGATGGATGGGTTAGATGCCAATGCTTAATGTACAGTATGTGGGAGATGGAGTTATTGGATTAGCAGCTGGTGACCCGTGCTCAGACCTATCTGTTTTCAGTGGTTGGTCACATGACCTGGATGCAGTCACACACACCCATGCACACAAAAATGCAACATAATGTATACAATCTGTACAATCTGTACAAATCAGAGGACAATTTTGGTCATTACTCAAGCCACAAGGTGAGATTTTATTTTCCTTTTACCCTAAATTAGATTTTTATTGTGGCTTTCTTACTTAGGGTACTTAAGGATACATATTACGTGACCAAACCTCAAAGCAAGGAAGCCACTCAGATATCCTGTGCAGTGAAATTATCGCTTGCCTCTGGACCGAAGATACTTCCCTCTTTTGTTTTGCTCCTTAATGGTTTCTGACCTTGGCTGAAAATTCCCCGGAGCGCACCAGCTGAAGAGCTTTTCTTAAAAAGTCTTTGCTTTCCATGCACTGGCACCTGGTTTTCTCAGTGGAGCAAAGTTTCCACTCTCCTCCCTCTTCCCTCAGGAAGAATGTGTGTCAGGAGCTGGCCGTGTCTTTAACTGCCTCTTCTCTTTTTGTGCAGCAGAGGAAAGTTGATGTCTTAAAGTCTCTCTGATGCTTGCGGTTACTTTATGTGGATTCCTGAAGGTTTACAGTGGCAAACTGTTGTCATAATACAAAGTGTTAGTGCTGAAGAGATGCTTTGTCTGTGTAGTGCAAGTACAACTTTACAGAGATTTTACATCTGATAACTGTCAAAATACAGGTAAGTTTCAGGTGAAAACCTCTGTGGTCTTGCGTCAGAGTTTCAAGGTAAGATGAGAAAAGACGGAGATTAAATCTTGGGGCAATTCCAGTAAATCTGAAGTGAAACGATATTGAACAATTAGACACACTTAGGTCTGCCTTTGGTTGATAGCTTGGCACTAGACCAATGAAATGACCAGGTCATCATGTTGCCAACTCAAGCTTACTTTGGGTGTTACTCACACAAAGAGAAAGCCCATGTGTTGTCGTTTTTTATACAATCAAGATCCTCTTCTTTTCCCATGCAAATCTACTATTTATGAACAGGGTGTAGCCTGCATTCCTGCGCTGTCCTCTTGTGTGGACATGTGAATTCTGAAGAAATACACATACTGGTGGGCTACAGGTCCGCTTTTGCCTCTGAGGCACCTTTCTGTCTGGCACCAATCTTGGAGTGAATCAGTGGGTTAATGTGTACGTGCTCTCTATGGATCTGTGTGACAGGTATTCTTTTCCCATAAACAACCTGTTTCTCATTGCTTCATCCATGCAGAAAATGATGGGGTATGAGTAACGTTGACATGATGAAATTGGACTTAGTTTCTTCAGGTGCTTTGGTTGACTCACTACTAGCAAAATGTTATACGAAAGCAAAATACCAGCCAGTGACACACTGAGAATATCCACTGATACTGTTAACCTACAGCAAGTAATTGCGATTGAAAGAGGTAGGGAGACACTATACTATAAGATTCACAGACGAAGATAAAAAGGGCCAAATTCTCCTTGCACATTTGAATTGTCTTTTAACAGTCTTGGCTGTTGCAACTTCTGCATTTGCGGTATATTGCATCTGTTCGTAGATCTAAAACAGCTATTATGTTATCCAAACTAACTCCTCATTATCACTGGAGGTCTTCGCAGAGGAGTAAATATTTAAAACCACCATGGAGTACTTGCAAGAAGAAATGATAACACTAAACCCAATACTGTTTTGAGTGTAAAGGGGATGTCTGGCTGTTGAACCCATTCAACGTTTTCTCACTGTCCTAACCGGTTCCGTGTCTCAAGAGGATTTGGGCCGTTTGCCAGGCTTATGAGTAACATTTCCTGATTAATCGAGAATTTATGGAGAAGGATATGGGGCACAGTCAGGAAGTGACACACTTGGCCTTTGTTGAGACAGATCTTCCTCTTGTAGCAAGTAACAACTCCCAACGGGGCAACGAAAGGTCAAAGAACACTCTAGTGATTGGAAACCGAGGATTCAGTTTGTTTACATGCCCTAGAGGAGCAGAAATAATATTGTGCATATGAATAAGTAGGTAGGGCTGGTATAACTGCATACTTAGCAAGATAGATGTACTGACATAAAAGGAAAGCCACACATTAACTTTCGATTGTGATAGATTTGACACTGAGTGCCTTTCGGACAGCCAGACCGACTCAACTCACTTATCCACGTCAATCTAACATAAATTGAAGTGGATATGCTGTTTCTTCCTCCAAAACCACTTTCATCATCATGTACTGACTCAGTGCCAGCACATTCAATCTTATTCAGAACTCTCTTAATCTCTTTTGGTTCTGCACATTTCTGCACGCAACACTTGTCTGTATCTCTGGAGAAATAACCATAAAAAGGTAAAGACACCTCGGGCTGATTTGGCAGTGTAAAATGCCTACCAAAACAAACAGCCTCGGGTGACTTCACATTTGCTGATAGGGGTGATGATTTTTAAAGCATGACTCACAGCTGTGTGTTCAGTACCCCTTGTTGCTTAAAATAACACAGGCAGCTTCCAAACAAAGCAGCCTCGATGTTCTGGGTCTCCATGGACAAGCTTTAGCGTACTGTTTAGCACTCCTTTTATAGGTAGTGACCTAGGTGAATTATGTAAGCATGTGCATAGTCCTGAAATCAACATCCAAACTCAGGATCTTTTTGCCTTCATAAGGCAATTCACGGGCTTTGGAGTGACATTCAGGTTGGACCCAAAAAAACAAGTCGAGTGATGTTAGTTTTTGATGAGTTGCCGAAGACAGGTCAGGGAGCATCAATTTATTGCTGCCTCAGTTGTAGATACAGTATGTTTTGGTATTTGTTTTATAATATATCATCGACTTCACAACTGAAACATACTTTATCTGGAAATGCTGAACTTATTAACCCTAGAGCAGAAATGAAATACAACTCCTTTACTTTCTTACTTCCTTACTGAGCTGTGGGGCTCTTGCAGGCTACTGGGGTAGTAGTGGGTTTACCGGTACCAATCGATTATACCTGCATATTTAATAGGCCATTTGGTTCTCATTCTATGCAATAAATTCCATTTTAAAAATCTGTGGCCTCATCTGATCCTGGTTAAATTACTAGAATATGTTCTAGTTTCTTTTGGTTATAGAAGTTTATTGGTTATAGATACTTCTTGCTGGTCGATGGGGATTTTTTTCTACATTGATTTCCCACAATGAAGGTGTCTTGGACATCTCCAAGTTTATAATATGGAGCAGACAACATATAATCGTCCTGCAGGGTTAAGGTTTATGGTAAGACTAAATTTAAACTTGCACAAGGGAGGCACTGTTCAGCCAAGCACTGTTTTTTTCAGGTGGAGATGGTCAAGGTGAAGACTGAAACACAGATACATATCCCCCGACATATACGCTTATTTCCTGTGTAATATTTCAAAGCCGTATTTTTTAAGGGGGACCAGGAGTCCTGATTCAGCGTTGGTTTTTACAGCCCAGCAGGTTGTCAGGGGTCAGAGGGGTGCACTTGAGGTTTGTTCAACCTTGTCATCATTATAGAGAAAAGACTCTTTGAGTCAGCTCATTTATTCCACCTTATGACCATACTCACTTCTCCTTTCCCTCTTGTCTTGACCCATTGTTCACTTTCCCTCTTTCATCCTATCGCTCTCATTACCAAGTTGTCCAGACTTGCATTTATATTGTTCCCAGACCCTTGTTCCTGGCCGTAAATGTGAGAAGCAATGTGATGAATTAACTCGTGCCCTATGTTTTGAAAGATACCAGGGGGCTCCTTTAAACCCCTGCCCTTCTGTAATGTAAACATACCTCCTTTTACTCACCTCTTTCTCATCTCCTTGGCTGTTCTCAGGCTGAAGCCCCAAAGCATCGTAAGCATACTTGTGCTTTGAGAAATGTCTGTGGAAAAGCCCTTGCGCTTGGAGTGGAGGAGTCAGAATCTGCACTCACATAATTTTTATTGCTCTTGTCAGCTGGCGATGCATTTAAGCGAGTGCAGTTTGCAGACCTCTGCATCCGAGCCATGTGTGGTTTGCTGCTCTGTGAATACATAATGGAACAAAATGAGCTCAACCCAACCTCCTAATTTTTTACCTCCTAAATTTAACGCACTCGGTATTGAAAAGTCAGAAGTTATTAACTCGTGCACTTTTTTATTGTGCTCGATGTGGAAAGGAGATTTTAGACAGATAATCCTTTCCAGGGAAAGGAGGCTGAAGCCTGTCCCAGCATGCTTTGCTTGAGAGGCTGTGAACTCCTTGGATAGGTTGCAAGTCTGTTGCAATGCTAACATATGTAAATGGACAAACACATTCACACTTAGGGGAAATTTAAGAGGTGATTAGCCCTGACTCAAAGCCACAGCTAAATAAGAAATAAAAATGGGATGAAGAACTTATGTGATGTGTGACTCTCACTTTCTCCTCCCTCTTTCCAACTGGCTCCAAGTGAGTGGATGGAATAGAGGTTATATGAGAGTCTCGCTGCGGTGGTCGGCTATCTTTGTGCAGAGCTGGCTGACATCATTCTCACAGGGGGTGTGTGTGTGTATGTGTGGAGGGGGGTGATAGCTGGGGCAGGGCAGGGCTTGGCTTGGAGCTCTACAGCTGAGCCAGTTTCCTATGAAAGCTGGAGAAGTATTTGTCTTGGTTTTACAGTTTGAGAGTGCCTGTCATCTGGTATTGTACTCTACAATCGTGACGCTCTAACCATGTCTTCCTTTCCTGTTTGCAGCACTGGGATGATTTTGATGGAGTGAGACATTGCTGTCAAGGGAGATCTACAATAAAAGCTGATATCTGGGTTGAGACAACTGAAGTTGCAACTTGGAATCGTCTCACCTGCATTCGAAATCTAAACTGAATAGAACTGAAAAATGGATGGAATAGACACCCTGCAGAGCTCGGCCCCAGAGACCAAGGCTGAACGAATTGCTCGCTACAAGGCAGAAAGGAGGAGGGAGCTTGCCGAGCGGTACGGCAACACAGACGAATTCACGCCCAAATATGTCCGCAGGGACAGGAAAATCGGCGACACATCCGAAATAGTGTCTTCAGAAACAAAGGAGAAGGAAAAATATGAGGATAACGGGTCAGAACAAACCTATACCAGGAGGGCCCTCAGGAATAAAGTAGCAGAACCTGATGATGAGCCTGCGCAGGAAGAAGGGGGTACCACTCGCCTCAAAACAGACACAACTTTATACTCTAAATCAGAAGCTGTCTCCTCCACGAAGACATCCTCCCACTTCAGGTGAGTTTATTCACATTGTCACAAGTGAAAGAAAAATCACACTTCTCTTGCTGTTTTAACAAGACCAGTCACAGTGTTGTGACAGAAATTTGGCCAGAGACATGAAACACAAAGCAGCCCAGACAACGACACTCAGAGGGCTAGTCAAGTGGAGCCCAGGCTAATGTCTCAGGAAGAACATTTATTATTTAAATAGTCTTGTATGGATCTAAGGTTTGACTCCAGTAAAAGTACAGAGTGCTGAGGAGCCACACAGTCTATAGCACACCTTACTTACAAGTAAATCTGTTTAAACTCAGAGTGTAATGTTCAGATCACCACTAACTGCAACTGAATCAAGTACAGTGGCTCCTTTCTGAGGCATCCTTTGATTTATAGAACATCTACAGTTTTGCCAGTAAAGATAGCTATTAGATTACTGTAAAAGTGTGTGCTGGCCCCTAATGAGGGAAGAGTAGGCAACAATTCAGAACGCTATCTTCTGTTTGAAGTAAACAAGGCTGCTAGCATTCCCAAAATTGGCCATGTGTGCAAAGCAGAGCACTGCCTCATTTATTTTGCCGTGGTATGTGTTGCACTGATGACACGCAAGCTGCTTGTTTTGGTTCACTTTCCAGTGATATGGTGGAACTCACATGTTTAACACATCTGAGAGTAACAAACTGGACGTGTCAGAATGACTTGGAGGCGTTTTCTATTTGGTTGACAGGAATGTTCTTAGAATTGGACAAGGATGAAGTTACTTTGGGGATGTTTGAGCTGTAATCAAGCAGGGGATTCTGCTGTGTGCGCATAGCCAGGCGTGTTTGTTCTTGAACAACAGCCCGAGGGAATGACGATAGAGACGAGCTGAGATGGACAGTGTTGAGATAATGTCAGAGCTTGGGGCTTATTCAGGGGAGGATATAAGCTATATTGGGCTCTGCCAAGTTTTCATGCCCTGTGCTTAATGAAGCAAGACATCTAGATAGCTGTGATTGATGGCTTGTTAACGTTATGGACCAGTCATTTTATTAAATTGGGAAAGACATGTTTTGTGTTGTAATAGAGTACGTGCAGCATGGCATGTTTCAGCAAATCAACTTTCTAGCGCTTTTGTTTTTTACATGAGCCTGCTTATGTCAAAAAGGTGTTTAAGTTTAACTACAGAGTAAAGTCTCACACAAAGTTATGGACATTTTTAATTAAAGAGAGAGGGTGACGTGTTGATGTGTTTGTCTCACACAGTCACCTTGGTTTCTAATCTTGACAGTTTTATTATGACGTTCACTGCATGTCACAGTCCAGCTGTGCAGTCTTTTGTGCAGGCACGTTTCAGCAACAAAGAAGCTATTGTTATTATCGGAAACATGACAGCAGCTTGTCAGTGAGTTTTTCGTATATCATGCGTTTCCCTACAATTCTAAGGGAAAGTTGTACATGTCTGTGTTTTATCTATTAATTCAAAATCACAACGTCAAAATGTGGGGTGTTGTGTTGTGTCTTTAGGATCCTTCTGAATTGTATATTAGTAGAATATATCCAAGATTCCTTGACTCCCATGTGCTTTTTGATCAGAGCTTCACCCATATTCACTGAACCCTTGCAGGCAACATGTTTGTGTCTGTCTGTTACAGGAATAGCATAAAGGAAACTGGAACTCAATTGTGTCAGTGATAACGAAAAACTGTCTGTCAACATGTTTATCTGTCGCTGACACGAGACCTTCCCTTGTGAAGTTAAAGTTGATGGGTGACATTCCAAAACACTGCGTTTGACACTTAATTAACTGTACTACTACCACCTAACTTGTTACTTGTTCATGTTAATATAATCTTAATCTCATTTTAAAGAGAACACAGTAACATGGTTTGGTTGTTAATGTTAGCAAGTGTAGCACAAACGTAAGAGCACTGTTTGTACAGAAATGTGATTTCTTATCTAAAACATACTGTACATACAGCGTTTAATCATGTGACATCATTATCCAACAGTATAACATACAAAAGTAAGATTATGGAAGTTGGGAAGATTTATAGTTAACTCTACACAATACTGTACATTAACCGAATTTAATGCTTGTGGCATATGCAACACAAAAATGCAGTTCAAGAAATTTGTGAATGGTATAATGCAGTATTTTGGCTCTGATGATCTATGTTATTAAGCATGTGTAGTAAACATCAGTAATTGTTCCACTGGCATGTTGAGGTTAGCCAGTTGGATTGTAAAGAGGACTGAACGGGCTAATTATTGTTTGTATGGCTGAACCATCGCAGAGCTCAGTACCTGTCATATGAAGAACTGAGCTTCATAACATTTAAGCGCACAAATTAGAGACATTAAAATTAAATCTTTTAAACTATACCGCAGTCATGATTATATCCCTTCCATGCTCATGCTTTATCCTGTCTCTTCCTGTTTCACTGTCTCACTTCATGTTTTGTGTTTATGTTATTTAATAGAACAAGAGTGAGGACGTTTACTGGAGGTGTTGACCCTCCTGCCTCGATTTGAATGTGTGTTTTTTCTCTTCGACTTCCCCCAGTGCTTTGTCTGTATCGCTGTTGCCCTACACATCCTCTCTGCACTGCTCTCCACTCATCTTCGTAGTACATTTTTATGGCAGAGTAAGACTGACGCATAGTAGTTCCTCCCCCTTTAGCCAGCAGTCAGTGTGTGGGTGGGGTTGACGAAGTGTCACAGAGTGCTGTGGTTGTAGAGTAGGGTGTTAGATTAGAGTGGCTAAGAACGAGGTGGCATCAGTCACAGAGATCTCCAAGGCCTGCCGCAGACTTTCTAGTAGCTGAACGTTACGCACTGTAGTGCTTTTACCCATGTAGCTTAAGTTAATTAATCATTTTAAAGTTCATCTGTATATTACACAGCACAGACTGCTGTGTATTACATTACTTTTAATTATTGTTACACCTACAGCCATTTGTGATCTTCCATCTCCAACTACCACATATTCACACTCCATAAATACATTGGCCTGGCATTTTTGGATTCCCCACTACATCACAAGTCTGAACTGAGGCGTGCCAACCCAAAACTGTCAAAACTTTCCGTGGTTGCCAAGCCGAAGCCTCAAATTACTCATAATGGCATACTGCTGTGAAAATTACTTTTCAACAATGTTTTGGGATTCAAACGTGACACCAGTCCAAGGAAAAGTCAGGGGATACTGAGTCAGATCCAATAATTAATTATATTTTTGTTTTCTCCTTTATAATACAGCTGCACAGTCCACATTAAAGGGACCACTATACTTTATGACAAGCAGGGCTCAAAATTAGCACCAGCCTCCAGCCAGATGCTGGTAAAATATGCGGTGGCTGGTTGATTTGCTGTGCTCACCAGCCAAAAGGATAATGGTAATGTATTGGATGGCAGCTTAAATTTGGGAATTTTCTTTCCATTTTGCCAATGGCGAAAAAAGTTAATCCAGATGGTCAAATAGCTTTGGAAACCCCGTCCCCCAACACCTTTGAGTCTGAAAATTTCAGTCACTTTCCAAAACCGTCACCCAGACATTCTTCACCACTTCACGCAGCGGTTGGCCAGGTGTGCGGATGCCAGAGAGTAAGCAGAGTTTGAACTTCTCTTTATACTGTAGCGCTCCGTGTACATTCTCCCCTTCACTTTACATCACTTTTCATGCAAACAACTGACAGAAACAACATTGTGTCTCCCTCCCCCAGTTAATCGATTAGATGTTTAGTCCAGAATATGTAAGAAAATTACCCAAAAGCACAGGATAATGTCCTCAAATGTCTTGTTAACGGTCATAGAAGAGTAATGAAAACAGAAAATATTTAAAAAGGCTGAAATCAAATAATTTTTACATTTTTTGTGTGTAAAAAAAAAAACAAAAAAAAAAACTACTTATCTAAATAGTTCCCTTTGAATTTAATTATTGGCAACTGCACCAATCACTGTCATTTAGTTAATTGAAACTGCTGCCGTTTATTCACTGTATGTTCATTTATTTTCTGTACCCCACAGCTCAAATTTGCACGGTTGTGGCTTTTGGAGCACAGTGAACTGTACATTCAATTGTGTCTGCCTTTATTGAGCTGAAACCAGTCCTTTAGAATAAATGCCTGCCCTGTATCCTGAACCTGCAGTTCGACTTGGGGCCATCTCCCCTTCCTCAGTCACCTCTGACCCCTCCCAGATGTCCACCATGATTCTCTTTGTGTGTTTAGCGCAGTCGTGTCCCCTCCTCCTGTTACATCATCACTGCTACCCCATAGGCAGCTGCTGTCCCCATCCATATTTAACGCCCATTACTTAGAGATGAATGGCCATCTTCACATGCTACCCAGGCAGTGCTGTTATATCATTGCCAACATGGGACTGGAAGAAAAGCATGAGTAAATGTTGTAGCGTATCATACGAGGCAATATAATTGGTGGCTTTCTGCAGCTGCTGTTGTCGGTTTTCTTTTTATATGTTGCTTGAGTGCACATTTTTGGATTATAGTTGCGTAAGTGATATTCCCAGATTTCTGTCTAGTTTGCAAGTAACAGGCAAGTCATTTCTGTCATCGCTTCAGTATGTTAAAGAGTGACCTCATTTATCTCTGTCTCCCCTAGGCTGCTGGAAACTGATGACACAGAGGAGCCAAAGGGTAAGACGAACTCTCCACTTTCACCACACTCAGATCCTCTATTGTTCCACAGACCGCATTATCCCTGAACTCACTCAAGTTCTCTGTATTACTCAGTGTTCAAGGAATACTGAGCTCATTGCTGATGTCAGATCACCTACCTGGTTTATAGATGTTGGCTGTTTAATACTCTGCCACTGATGAGGAGTGAAAGAAAACAGATCTACCGATGTCTTTGGCTCTGTTTTGTCCGCTGTATAATTCAAAGTGAATGTTTTGCCTCAGGCGATGGTTTCCTCTCTCCAAAAATTGAGGGAGATAATGTTTGGCACGTGTCTGCAGAGTTTTTGTTCAAAGACTGTGAATTAGTGGGTGCGCGCTTAGACTTATGTGCGTTTCTGAGCAAAGGCTGGATCATGTGCAATTACTCTGGAAGCTTGTTTCAGCCAGCTCGCATTATGAACTAATTTTGGAGCCTGCTGCTATAGGGAGAAGGAAATGGCTAAGTTTACACTGCTGCCTGCTTTTATGATTCACATTCAGCCACCTGAGCCCACAGAGTCTGTCCGTCAGTCTGTCTGTGTCTGCCGCCTGCCTGTCTGTGTCAGCGGTGTATGTGTATCTGATTATGTATTCGATTTAGCGGTCTCTCTTTGTGCTTGCTGAGTTGCCAGTCAGTGACGTTTGTGTGTGTGTGTGTGTGTGTGTGTGTGTGTGTGTGTGTGTTCGTGTGTGTTCGTGTGTGTTCGTATGTGTGTATGTGTGTGTTTGTGTGTGTTCGTGTGTGTGTGTTCAAGACCGCACAAGAGACAGAGTTATAGTGACAGACAGAGAGAGGTGATGGGACGCTCCCTGGAGCAAGGCAGCAGTGTCAGTATTCAGAAACAGTGTTGTGTAATATGTCTTATTTGCTCAGCTATTTAAACAGACATTTCTTGACCTTACAAATCAACCAGGAAGTCTGGAAGATCAAGTCAAAATGTTATCTCAAATATAGTCAAATGAATGGAATTATGTCAAGGTTATATTATATGCCAGCTGACTGTCTGATCTCTAAGTCCTGTCCATAGAATTGCTGGTTGTTCAATCCAATCATGTATTAAAACGTCACATTGGACCTGGACTTTCTTTATGTGAATGTGCACAGCAAGCATAATAAGTAGTAAATGACCGAGCTGGTCTATCCATGTGCAAATAAATAAAAGGTTTATCCAAACACTGATTAGTGAGTTTGACTCAAGTGCTTACTCACCAAATGCCGTGGGAAAAGCTTTGTTCATTGCACAAATCCAGGTTCAAGCTCCTTCTCAGGAAAAATGGGTCTGATCTATGATGAAAAAAGTTGTGAAATTTAAAACACAACATGAAGACAGACGTGAACAGTCAGTGGGTACTAATCTTTTACTCACTGCTGCATATTGCCACACACAGTTTTACATCTATTAACACAGACAGGACATACAATTACTGTATTTGTTACTTAACTGAATGTTTCCCAGCTGTTATGTGTCATCTGTTAAAACATTTGGAAGATTATTTAATAAAGTATTTTAAATTACATTATAAAAACGTTAAAACCATGTTCACCACATTGAGTTTAATGGTTTTCTACTGTTTTACTTGAAAAAAAATCATGTGTCCTGTCATTGATTGAGACAAAAATGTGAATCGCAATATCTATACAGTATATAGGAACATTGTGATGACTTGATTAATTAAAACAGTATACAAATTAGGCTTTGGGCTGATATTAGATATCATTGAATATTAAGATATTTGCAGTTATCTACAACATAGATTTACCAACAGCTCAGGCTTTTATTTTGAAAAGAAAAATGCATGCTGAGCTGTCATGGCAGATGGGAATGAGACTGGACTGGCAGAGGTTACTACAGGTTAATTGGCCTTATGTAGCAGCATGCAGGGAGCGCTTTAATGTATAGACATGGAGGACTTAGTTTCTAAAAACGCCAGCTCACCAGTTTGGCATTATTTCGGGTTTAAAGTGAGAGAAAATGCACCGCCAAGGGATTTGAATGAGGCTAGATGTCTTGCTGTAAGACTTTAATAGTATCTATTGCTATATTTGGGTGGAACAATATCCCCCAAGCCTAACAGAAATAATACTGAATTCGATTGCTTTGGGGCAGCTGTGGCTCAGGAGATAGAGTAAGTAGTCTACTGATCACAGGGTTGGTGTTTTTGATCCCCACCCCCTCCTGTCCTCATGTCAAAGTGTCCTTGGGCAAGACACTGAACCCCACATTGCTCCCGATGGTCAGGCCAGCATGCTATGAATGAGCAGCAAAAACCTTGAGAAGTGCTTTGGACAAAAGATGTAAATGCACAATTTACCATACTTTGATTGATTACCTCTCAAACACGGCATGTAGATTAACTGATTAGAGAAGAAAAAGGGGCAGTGTATTTCTGTGGTTTGAAGACAAGAGCTAAACTTGTACTTAAAGGACCAAAGACACAGAAATAGGAACAAAGGGCAGTCAGTGTTCATCTCTAATTGAGATATGTGTGTGTGTGATGGCTAGAGCGTGTGAGAGCATTGGCAGTGCGTTCACATGGCTGATGGCGCTTCCTGTCCAAGCTGGCAGAGGATTCAGTGCTCTGAGCCAGAGTGCCTCTCATGGTCACATCAAGGGTTTCCCCGACCCTCAAGCTCTCCCACAAGCCAGCGAGACAAACACAATATACTGATTTATTGAACTCTATTTGGCTAATATTCACATATGTGCAGGCTCTACTGGTCATTACAAGGTCAAAGGTGCATCCAATAAGCTCTCAGCAGCTGTAACTGGTGGATAAGATGGATGAAAACACTTGTGGAGAAGTCAGTAAACTTAAGTGGAGGTTTTTCCATGTCTTGAGTTTTTCTTTTTTTTTTCTCTCTCTCTCTTTCTCCGTCGCTGGCTTGGACGGTGAATGGATGATGATGTAAAAAAGATTGGACCCGAGTCAAAACTAAAAGAGTGCAGTCTGAGTGGAGTCACCAGTCTGCAATGCATAACGTTTCATCACCTGAACTAAATCAAGCAAAGTTCTGGACAGCAGGGGAGCCTAGAAACATAAATCAAAACTAGAGTATATGGCCTCAGCGGAACATTTTTGTTTCCAGTGGAAAAGGGGACCAAAAAAAAGTTTGACAGAGATTTGTTTGTTCCTTTTTTTTCTTTTTTTCTAAGAGGGGGAACAATTTTGGCTTGAAGTTTCCCATTGTCAAGGCAATGAAAACAGACTTAGAGTGGGAGAGGGAGTTTGAGTGTGCTGACTTAAGAAATTTGTGTTGTTTGGGAATACCATTAAATTTAATGGCTTGCTTTTGTTCGCATTAGAAGTGTATATTCTCAGGGCTGTTTTTGATTAGACAACTCCCATGAAATCATTTCTCTCTTGCTCATATGCCCACACACAGTAATAATATTCCTTTCTTTAACAAGTACATTGTTTAATGATAAACTCTGAGTCTACTCGAGCCCAGTGACTCTTCAAACCAACTCTGAGACAGGAAATATCTCTATTTTATCTGATCCAAAGACACCTTAGAAGAACTGCAGAAGCCTATAATATAATATCCTGTAATTTTTCAAGCTGTTATCCACAGCAAGGAAAACTTCCACCTTACCTGGAAAGACTCTGCTGTGTGTATTGCCCCCTTGAGTACAGCATGTCTTGACTTTTAAAGAGATTGGTGTGTGTGGGAGTTTGTATGACTGTTCTCTCAGGCATAGACTGATTTGCCTGTTTAATCTACCTTTGTGCAAGTTTCTGTGCTCAGTCTTGCAATTGTATTCTCCACTTACTAAAAGCCAGTGTCTGTTTGACCATCCATCAACGATGCATTATGTTGTGGATACCAAACACACACTGTCCATCTTAAACCCTGATTGTAAGATGACACCCTGATGTACTGTTAGTGCAAATGTGTGCTCTCTGTTGTATTCATGGTCAACCTTGTGTGTGTATTCTTTTTAGCTGACAAGAAGCCTGCGGACTCAGCGCAGAGGACTTCCAACATGTCTCTTTTTAAGGTTTGACTTCTAACTCCCTTTATCAAAATGTTTTGTGTATCTAAACCATGATTTACTGTTTCTTTTCACTGGAAAATAAGTTTGAACAACTTCTAGTCCAAAGCAGTGTTGGGCATCATTCACAATTTAAAATTTAGTAATTACATTAAAATTACTAACCGCAGCAACTCTCTATTACTTTGGAAGTTAGGGGTCAGCTTGTTTGCTATCAATTTGGTCTCTCTACTGTCAGTGGACAGACTGGTTCATGCTAGATTAGCGCAGGCGGTGGGGGCAGTTAGCCGCTACAAAAAGAGGAGAAGACTTAAAGTAATTACAAAGTTGTCTTGTTTCCATGCATTCACCTAAATTTCCTCAAAGTTGGAGAGTTTATCACTGCGCTAATGAGGTCGGGTCTTCTGGAGAGCTGTGTGCAGTCACCAAAGCTAAGCTTGTGGCTTGATATTTAGTATATCCCTCCGTATATGAGGGCCGTGTTATGTGTTAAATACAAAAGATGCAAACCTAAGGGTGTGGAAGCCCTGGAAAAAGCACCTTTGTCTTAGCTGTAGCAGAGATGCCCTGGAATATAAATCTTGTTCTCCAGATGAACAAATGTCATAATATCATAATTATTGTTTTCAGCGAAAATGAAAACTGTGATGCAAAAATCATTCCCACAAATCATAAATCATATCGCAATCACAATATCTGTCAAAATAATTTCAACATGATTGTAACTAGGCCAACAAAGGCTCCAACCCATTGACAGGCATCTCGGCAGTCAGCCGTGGTATTCGCCGCTTGCTCTTCTCACCTCAGCCCAGATTTAAATGTGATAGCTCCAAATGACATCACACACTAAACCAAATCCAAGCTTCAAAACATCAGTATATAATCACAGTGATATCACAGATTTTTCTGCATTTTTCTACAGTCTACTGTTGATTCTTCTCATTTCCTTTTCTGATTTACTCCCAGCTCTTTCCAGTGCAGCTGGTGTACACTTCAACCCTCTCGGGAAGTTTGCTCCATTAATAACAAATTGAGCTGTTCCATACAGCTCTGAGCTGTCCTGCACCTGGATGCACACTTGGCCAAAGTCATGACTTCACACCCACTGGAGGTCTTAAAGCAATGGTGGGAAGAGAAGTCTAGAGAGCTAAAAGATCCACTCAGAAACTGAAACTTGATAATGTCCCCAATCTTATGGTAGATATACACATGTGCTCTTGAAAATGCAGAGATTCCCCCACTTTCCCAGGCTGCTTAGGTTCCAGAAGTGGTTAGGTTTCGTAATATTGGATGTAAATAGCTGTTCTAGCTTGGCCTTTACAGACCAGGAGCAGTGCCAAGGTTGGCCAAGTGAACCCAGATGGCAGTAAGTTGCTCCGACCAAAAACCTGCTGGGAAAACAAGAGAGGCTCTCACACTCATAATACTTTTGTTCTATCTTTTTTCAGCTCTCTACGTCCTGTGTCCTACCCTAAATCCCTGTTATTTTAAGGTGTCTCACTTGAAAGTCATCAGCAGTGATAGATGCCCCTCTGCTGTCTTCACTTTTCCCTTATCACTCATTTCTCCTCCACAGTCCCTGTTGACAGCCGGTGAGTCAGTGTCTCCAGCAGGAGAAACTGAATAGGAGTGAGGTTACACTATGTCTGCTTTCCAGCACGGATGGAGGCAATAAAAATGTATACATAGAGACTTCTGGACAAAGATACACCTCATTTATATTTCGAATTTCCAGGCTGAATTTCCTGAGTCTATAAAAACTTGTTTTTTTTTATTCATGCTGGGTGGAAAAATAAGTTCCTTTTTTATAATCAGAGAGTGTAAGAGGCCTCTAATTCTGTAGGCTTTGGGGGTGCAATTTTGTGAGAAAAGAGCATTTGATTTCTGTTGCTTGGCTCACAGCTGGAGATCCACTTATCTTCAACAGGTCACCCCAGGGCCTTGGTAAAGTGTTTACTGACAAAGAACCCGACACAGCTGCATGGTTCACACTGTTTGTGTCTGATCGAGAGACTATGAAAGATTATATTGGTTTAGGTTGAACTAGAATTTGTAACAAGTCTAGGTATTGTTTTTCTGTTTCTAATCATTACACTGTACAGCTAATATTGTGGTAGGTAACAGTCAGTAGGTGCATTTCCATCCATCTGTTTCATGTGCCTAAAAAACGCAGAAAAACGAGTGGAAAGGCAGAAAATTTGGGGAAACAAAAGCGCTAAACTAAAAAAAGGTTTTAAAATTTAAATTCAAAATCATCTGCTGAAGGGAGACGTTTCTCTGCTCACCTTTTAATCTGAGTTGTTTGTACGAGCTTTATTTTGTGACATCACGACTAGTTTGAAGCGAATCACGGTCTAGTTAGCAACTTACACAAGTGTGATATGAAGCCTTCAGCGCACAAACACTGAGGATGGACATTTCAGTGAAGTAGAACTGGGACAGAATTCAACTTTTGAAATACACGCTGGCATATTCATAGATTATGAATTTATCAATAACAGGAGTAGATGTAAATTTTAGAATATTTAACCAAATAATAGGAGTTTTTAATGGAAAATCATGTCAGACACAAATTATTAATACAGTATTTTTATTTCCTATGATATGTCTGGAGGGAATTTTTAACCTTTTAAAGATGATAAAAAATAAAAACAAACCAATGGCTCCCTTGAGGGCACTTTATTTTAATGTGGAAAATGCAGTACCAGCATAACTCATCTCTCTCCATTTTAGTTTTTATTGTATGTACTCAGGGTGGGCAGACACTTCACAATCACTTGAACGCTACAGCTTTAAACTCTGAGCAACTCGACTGGAGTATTTGCAAGGGTTAAGTGTTTTGCTCAAGTGTTGGGGTGGAGCCTCATTCATTCATTCACTTCCCCTATCAAGATTTGTTTTTCACAGCTGGTGTAGGACTTTGGCAGAATGTCTTTCAAATGTAATACTAATCGTTAGGCTACAAACTTGTTTTTGTCCGTAGGACCTGGAGGGGGGAGAGGATGGAAGCAGCGGCCGACGTGCCAACAACAGGCTAAAGTCACAGCTGACCAGCAGCGACGAAGAGGATTCCTCTACCAGGTAGGCAGGTCATAGTCTCAGTAGAATGAATCAGTCAGGAGAGCAGACGTATCGATTTATTAGGGAAACTGCACAGTGGGAGAGTTTTATCAGCTAATTGTATTTAAACTGGGAATGGAGTCTTCTTTTTCAACATTCAAGTAAGAGATTATCTAAGAGACATGTGCTACAACAAAAGCAGACTGAACAAACAGATTCAACCTGAAACCAGCTGGCACACACACACACAGCGATTGTATGTAGCACAGAGATAATTACAGGCCAATTCAAGGCTGTCTAATGATGTATACTGCTGCAGAGATAAACCAGATAAACCTGCAGACCTTCTCTGGTACCACACACTCTGTGGCACACATGCATAAATACACACGCTCAGGGAGCCATGGTGCTGCAAACCAGATTGAAGTTAATAGCGGCAGCAGTGAGAGCCAGAATGTATTCAGCACTGTAACCACTGGAGTAAGAGGGTCTGGACTGAAGTCAGATGTGATATCAGTATATCTAATGAATTGAAACTGGCCCTTGTCCTTGATCCTTTTCAGCAAAGCTCTAATGCACTGCATGGATTAAGCCAATCAAAACAAGCACAAAAACTGTGCAGTTTGAAGTCCTCACTACAAAAGCAAAACTGAATGTGTCTGATCATCAATGCCTTCCAAAGGTTAAACACACCCACATAAGATGAGTCAGTGATTATGAGTGTGTGGACCTACTTAACCTGCCAGGGTTTGCTGTGGTGTATTAGTGAAGTTCAGAGTGTTTATCATTGTGCTGGCTCAGAGCCTAGATTGATTATCTGCAAATCAGTGACTGTGTATTGATTTTGGCACGCCCTATGTGTTTGTAATGATCAAGGAAACAAAACATCTTCTGCAGCTGTTAAGAATACAACTTTGATACAAGCGACAGTCAATTCAGGGTGGTGATATACTACTGTATTCTTAGTTGGTATAACCTAATCAATGCAATTGGTAACTTTCTTTGTGGTTTGAATTCACTTCACAGCTCTCTCCTGCAATTTTTAAAAATGTTTTTTTATTCCTGTCTGTTCCCACCATTGTTGTCCTTTTTTCTCTGACATTCCAGACTCTCCAAAACTGATAGAAACAAAGTAATGGATGAGAAAGAAGCCACAGATGAATATGTTGCCACTGTTGAAGAAAAGGTCAGTAGTTTTTTCCCCATTTTATACAAAAGTTAATGTTTTCTTAAGATTTTATACAACTCAGTACTACTGCAAAGGTGTCTTTAAAACTCAATAGGCTCTTACATAAAAGTCATCTCTGTGGATTGTGTTTAGAGAGATCATATTTTTGACCACTGCTGTTGTAATTCTGAAAAAATGTTTCCACCACATGCGAGCCAATTCCAAAACTGTTACTCACCTTAACTTTGGCTCTGTTTACCTCCGGGTCTGCTTTAGTTTAGTTTTTTTGTTTTTAAAGCTGAAGTTTAGATTGTAATTCATGTCACTGCTGTATAGTTGCAATGCAAACACACACACACACATATGCCTAGATTCATCTGGACAAAGTATGATTACGTCAGATCTTAAAATGTTGAAAGTACCTACACATACTGTACACCCCACACGTTATACACTGATGTTTTTCATTTAAGACGACCGCCCGGTTAGCGTTGCACTATTACACCCAGCTGGCCCCACGATCTGTTTCTGCCTTCATCTCCTCCTAAATCAGCACTCCCACATGACCTTTGACCTGTCAGGAGGTCGTCTGCTGTTGTTCCAGCTGCTGTTGTATCATCTAAGCATCAACATATTGAACACAGACAAAAGGGTGTGATTATATGGGTTATTGCTTGTCCATGTTTGATATACATTTATTTACAGTATTTTGAAAAGTATTACTCGTTAAATGCATTTTAAAGCATAATCACATCCTGAAAATAGTTCAGATTTTATGGTTGCTCAGATTACAAATGGCTTTTGTCTTACATTTACAACATTACTCAACACAACATGTGTTTTCTATCAACATGTGTGTTTTTTCAAGAAAAAACAACAAACGTGTAGATTAATTGACAAAGGAATCAATCTTTGTTGACACACTGTTTGCCTCTTTTTGTTTCTCCCCTTCAACTTCTGGATTTTCACTCACTCTTTTTCTTATCACCATTGTTTCTGCTTTATCCAGCTCTTAGTCATTTTCTTTTTTTCTTTTTTTTTACTTATCACTGCTTCTATATCTCTTTAACCCCCTCATGCTGCTCATCTGACACATACTAATCAAGAGTCTCTTGATAACAGTAGTCAGAAAGAAGAAGAAAGAAGAAACAGTAGCAGTTGGGACAGGAATATGTGTTTCTTGATATGTTTGTACCCTTGAGACAAACAGTAAGGAATAGAGTTTTTTCTGTTTATGTGGAAACTGCAGAGGAAACTGTTGGTCTGGTCAGAGAGTTACAAGGACCCTATAATTCGCCTCAAGTAGTAGTGCAACTTTAATTGTCTTGACCAGATATTGTAAATATTATGGCTTATAGTAAAAAAACAAAAACAAACCTTCCCTCCCTTTCTCCCTCTCTCCACCAGCCTTCCAGTCTTCTCTCGGACAGAGCTCTCCCCCTCAGCAAGAACAAAGACACCTCCCCCCCTCCCTCTCCTCCCTGTCAGCCTGCCTCTCTGCAGCGCCAAGACTCGGGGCCTCGAGGCATCAAGGGAATCCTAAAGAAAAGCCGCTCCACCAGCGTGGAGTCGGACCACAGCGAGGGCTCGGCGCCTGAGTACACGCGGGCCCGACAAAGCAGCATCACCCTCAGCCACCCCGAGAGCGAGGAGGAGATGGAGGAGGATGAGATGGAGGAGGAGGAGGAAGAAGAGGAGGAAGAGGAGGAGGAGATGGATGAAGAGCCCAATGGGAAAAATGACAGAGAGGATGAGTCATTGACTGATGATATCACAGATGGAGGGAGCTTCAGCGTCGACAGACAGCAGACGGAGGGAAGCAGTGGTAGCAGCAGGGGGAGCTGTGAGGAGATGCGGAGTCCCTCGCCTGTTGAGAGCCTGGAGCAGTCCACAGTGTCGGAGGATGTCGAGGAGCTGGAGAGCAGTTTGGATGGAAGCCAGGGCTCCTCACTCAAACAGAGGTCATTGGATGTACACAAACACAAAATGCATTATGATGAAGGAATATAAAGTATAAGGACTTTTTGTTTATGCAAAGAAAAGGGAATTTGTGTGTGTGTGTGTGTGTGTGTGTCAAACTCTGTCAAAGACGGCAGAGAGGAAAGAAGATGCACACTGATATATGACACCAAAATGCAGTAGAAGCTCTGAGCGTAGTTTTTCATGACATGACAATTTTGGTACAAACATTTACCCTCCAGTGCTGTGAATAGCTTCCCGAGATTTACTCGCCAAACTGATGTTGGAGTTAAATCTACATTTTGTCCTGTTCTCCAATAACCTAAGCGTATCCTCTGCCCTTCTGCCCTGTTTGAAACTCTGCCTGAGGAGAAAATACTGTACTTGTGCTGTCGTTTATGTAGTTGTCATGACTTAACGGATGATTGACTGCTGTTACTGTTCTAGTTGCTCATCCTCAAAGTTGAGAGAGAGCGGACAATAGTTCGAGTTCAGGAGAGAGAACAGCTCTGCAGAGTCGTGTATTTGCGACTTCTTGACATCTCATAAAATTCTGAAGCAGCTGCATCAATAATGAAAAATTAATGTCACGGAAACACTGCATACACTCTTTTACTTAATTCATCACAATCAGTTTGTCTCTTAGATATTGTTGGAATATTGTTTTAGTTCTTATCGCTCAGTGGAACTTTGTACACTTAAGCATCAGTACTGAAATCTGAGGATGGTTCCACAAACACATTAAAAATCTATCGCTTCACCTTTCAATATATTATTTAATTGAACTTTTGATTAATTTTTATTTTGGGCATATTACTAACGCACCCAATAATTAATTAAGGCAAATTGACTTGTAGACAAGTCATTTTCAGTCATGGAGTCTCACTTTTACACATCTTTAATAATCAGACTCAAGAAGGCTCAAGTTAAGGCTCTCTAAAATGCATAGAAAAGGTAAATTAGACAGTAGATATTGATGCTACTCAGAGTAAAGAACTAAATTGTCTTTTGCCTTCTTCAGACTTGCAGATTTTAGTAGTGAACATGAGAAGAAGGACAGCAGGAAAAAGGCCAAACCGCAGGTCCAGACATCACTAACTGAGCGCTTCGAGCAGCTGCATGATGCTGAAAACGCTTGGAGGAAAAAGGTAAGATTTCACTTACTGAGCAAAACTTTCTTTGTGTTGTATAGTTTAGTAGGAGGTTGGTCAGTGTGAATAATGGGTCTTAAAAATAAGAGTTTTGTTTTTTTTGGAATGCATTGTTTTTTGTGTAAACGGGCAGTAATGAGCAAATCCTGCCATATGTCGAGGCTTCCCCTCAGCTTTGTGAGCAG
Source organism: Pagrus major (assembly GCF_040436345.1). Taxonomy (NCBI): domain Eukaryota; kingdom Metazoa; phylum Chordata; class Actinopteri; order Spariformes; family Sparidae; genus Pagrus; species Pagrus major. Next base: position 14,875,559 of record NC_133234.1, on the reverse strand, counting down.
GGAGGGAAAGATTTGGCTGCGGACACATTTCCTCCTCTGCTGAATCAGCTTATTTCCCGGAGTTGCTGCCAAGAGGTGTGTGAGGTTAGGAGGGCTTTGGGGGATGCAGCAGATTTGGGAGTGGTGGCCAAAGCCAGAGATCCAGGGCTTAGCTAGCCTCCCAAAGAGAAAGAGGGACACACCCCTCACCCATTGTAAAAATAAAACCCTACACCATGACCAAACACCTGCAAACCTTCCTTTGTTGGTTTTTGCACTTTCCTTTCTTCTCCTCAGAGTTAAAAAATAATTCTTTCTATAAGGAAGCCTGTTTGTGTTTCTTAAATGTACTTAAACATTGAGGTCATTAAGTTTTACACAGGTCAGCATTAAACAGACACATGCTCAGATAACTGACATATTTTGAAGTGGTGATAAAAGTTCATGCAGGTTTCGACATGCTCTCCCAAACAAACAAGACCACCCTTACTGAGTCTTCAAGTGGGAAAACAACACTACACTCTGTAATAAGCAGTTCAAGTGAAGAATGGCGCTACAACAGTGGAAAACCCCGATGTGTGCCACAAGGAATATCCCCAAAACACTTAAGATTGAAGTGATGTCATGTTTATTTAAACGAACCGTCCTCTTGGCTTGATGTCTGGTAAGATCAATGATCCTCTTGGGGGATTTCTGGTTTTGGGCTCATCCTTCGTCCAAGGATGACCTAACCTCTGAATAAATCCTCTCGTAGTCTGGAAAAAGCCACTTTTATAAGTAAGTGCAGACGGTCAAATATTTGAACAAATCCCCAGTCAATTAAATGCTGAAAACTGATGTCATTTTGGATTTGTGTGGTCTGTCTTCATTTATGATGAATCAACACTAAAATCCATAATAATTTGGTAGAAAAACTGCATCCTCAACACTCACACGCATGAAAGAAAGCCAAACTGGTGTCCAAAATGTTTGCGGATTTCTTCTTTTAATTCTCTCTGAGGTTATAGAACTGGTCTGGAACCTGCTGTGCACTGCGGCTGCTACTGTATAGCTCTGGGAAACTAACTCACATTGGTGATAATGCATGGTTCGGCTAAATTATTGCCGTTGATGCCATGTAGGCATTAGCTTTTGGGCGTTTCCTTATATGTGATTATTCTTGTTACATTTCCGTTTCCCTTGAGGAAAAGCTATTAATCGTACATGTTTCGGCACGTCGTTTCATCTCCCGCACTGCCCAAGCCGGAGCAGATGTTGTTGCTCTTTGGTTGATATGTGGGAGACAAGGGAATGTAACATGCATGGTACACACACCATGGTCAGCTTCAACCAGCTCCAGATGTTTCCTGTGAAGCCTGCTAAGCTGTTCCATGCACCACGGTTGTGTTGTAAAGTGATGCCTTGTCATAAATTCAATTTAGAGAGGGTCTGTCTTGTCTAAAGTAATGATTGTTAGTCATAGGTTACCTTTTGCCTGTTTGCAGCAACATTAGTAGATGATTCATTGTATCTAAATAAAAAAAGCAAGATAAAACTTTTGTTATTTCATCTAAATGCAGTTTAAAGTTCATTTAATTACACATTTTAAAGTATTCTGTCCAAACACAATCTACAATCTGTGTTTCAAATCTGTCTCAATGTCTCGGTTTGTATTCCAGCAATGACTCATTTAAGACCAGTCTGATCCAGTCCATTAAGACTAATGATCAGTTGTCCCTGGTGTGATTCCCAGAGATAATCAACTAAAGATGAGTTGATTACCTCTAATACATTGTGAGTGTGTTGGCTCTTCAAACAGGCGATTTAAAAAGACAACTCATGGAATCATTTGTAGAAAATCCACCAACAGGTTGAGACATTTATAATGATTCCAAGTAAACTGCGTGAGACTAGTTTCATACCCTCATAAATTGGAATGAGTCATACATGTGTTGCTTTCAGTCTACAGTGTCTGCCCTCTCTGCATGACTGGTTATAAACAGTCTATTTCCTTTTCCTTTTCCTTTCTCTCCTATCCTCCCAAACCTTAAATGACTGTAAATGTCTCTGCTAAAACACACTCTGTCTAGCTCTTGCTGTGCCCTCCTATGCTCCTTTACTTCATATTTCTCTGATAATTTCCCCTTCCTCTTCTCCTCTTCTGCTATTCCTTCTCCTTTCACCCTTATTTCCAGTTTCCTCTGTTCTTACCTGCGGATTCTCCCCCTTTCTTTGACTTTGGCACCTGCCTGTCAACCTTTCCCAGTCCCTTCAGGTGAGTGTGTGTAAACTTGCATAAATATGTACAGTTTGTGCCTCTTGGCTAGGGCTGCAACTAAAGATTATTTTCATAGTCAATTAATCTCCCGAATAGTTTCCACAATAAATCATTTAATCTATAAAATGTCCAAAGAAAATGTGAAAAATGCTCCTCATAATTTCCCAGAACCCAAAGCAACGTCTTCGAATTGCTTCTTTTGTCCAACCAACAGTCCAAAACCCAAAGACCCTTCATTTACTATCATTAAGGACAAAAGAAGCAGCAAATCCTTACATTTAGGAAGCTGGAATCAGTAAATGTTTGACATTTTGGTTGAAAAATGACTGAAACAATTAGATTTTTGAAATACTTTGAAATTTTCCTTCAATCAAGTGATCATTGCAGCTCTACTCTTTGCATGCTTTAAATCTCTTAATTTTCGCCCTTATTTTTCTACCTGTGCTCTGGACATCCTCTCACACTCTAAGAATTACCGCAGAGAAATCAGAGCTGTCAACACACTTGCTGTTGCTACATGAATGTGGTTTGCTGGCCCTCAGTTGGTCGATATCTGTGTCAGTGGTTTGGCCGAGGCACTGGCAGCACCGTACAGTAATGCGGGGCTGAGAAAAATGGTTTCCTGTGGGGGTTTGAGGCCCAGAGTCTTTCCTCCCCTCCCCGCTCTCTGGGGTCCTGTCAGGCCAAGGTATTTCCCTTCCCTGATTGACTCCAGAGATGTGCTGTTAGCTGGAGGGGCGGTGTAAGTGTGTGAGAAGGCTTTAGGACTGTGTGAGATGGCAGATATTGTTGTTGTTGTTGTTTTGGGGCTTTAATAGTTTAAAGGCACAAGAAACAGGATTAAGGACATGTGTAGAAACAGCTCTGCGTGTCAGAATATGTATCATATTAGTTCATGTTATGAAATCAGCATGAGCTCACTTTGATGTGCAGCCCTAGTGTGTCGTCTGCCAGTGTGATTAAATGTATTTCTTTGAACTTTTCTCTCATGTCAGGCTAATATTTGACCACACTATACATCATGTGAAAGTACAAACTGAGTGAGAGACTGAAAGGAGAGAGGGTGTATGTGTGTGTCTGTGTGTCTGTGTGTCTCTGTGTGTGTGTGTGTGTGTGTGTGTGCGTGCTCTGGTCTGTTTGAGGGAAACTGGTGTTTTTCCATTTTGTTACCACTTGGCTGTTTGTATATTGCAGCATGTGTCACATTCATTCAGGACAGATAGCATATGATTCCCCAGGCTTGTTATCTCAATTTTAAGACATTCTTGTCATATGGCAGAGCACTTTCCAGGTCCTTCCTTGCCAGGGTATCAAAAATGATGGGTTCAGCAGGGGTGGAGAGTCTTGCTCAGGGACAATTCAACAATAAATTTGTTGTAGGACACAAAGACTGTTGTTGGATTAAACTTTTGACCTTCCAGTCACAGAGTCTCTTCGACTGCTAGGTTAGTTTTCTTCTGTTTTACCAAGCAACCACTGGCTACGGGGTGCTTAACTTCACAATTTCTTTTGTTTTTGGAAATACTCTGAGCTGGAGGTGATGCATTAGTTACTATTGTTTTTGTTGATACACAAAATTAATAACTAGTTTCACGAACTGATTGTTAGTTTCATAAAAAACTTCAATAACAGATTGCCTTTTGAAAACTGCAGACTGTGGTTTGTTTAGAGTTTATGGCATTGATCATTTGTATGAGGGGAGAGGTGGGGTACACCATGCACAGGTCACTAATATGTCACAGAACTCTATTCATGTAAGTGCTTGTTTAAATTCATGATTCATAAGCAGAGTTGGGGTTTCTGCCACAACTTTACCTACTTCCAACGTGCGTGGAGAAGGAAAAAGAGTCTAAAAAGAGCAAAACTCCAGCAGCACTTGTTAACAGAACAACTTCATTGTTAGACCAACGTGTTTCAGCTTGTGATGAAACAAGCCTTTATCAGGATGACCCTGATTAGGGCAACAAGCCGAAACGTGTTGGTCTAACCATTAAGTTATTCTGTAGACTATAAGTCTACACGTCTTGATGTCATGAGCTAATACCAGAGAGATATCTGAGCCTGCCATTTTTGTAAAACATCAAACTTACTGTTCTAGCTATTGTATTGCTAAACAATGAATCCTGAAACTGTGATGCGAAAATACAACTTCAACAAGCTGCAGGAATTTCACACAAAGTTATGTGCTAGCCATTAGCTTTTATGAAAAAACTACAAAATGAAGACTCTTAGCGGATCTCAAGTTAATATGCTCTTTGCATGTCAGTAAAGTTCTCAAGTAAGGAAACCTCTTTGAGGAAGACACCTCTGGAGGTAATTTTAATATAATTTCACTGTATTTCTTTACTTGTCCTTTTGTTTTGAAATACATTACATTATGCTTGGAACAAACTTCATCTAGTTACATACTATGTAGACAATCAAGTTGAAACGACAAATCATTCCACCTATTTGTATCAACATCACTTAATGTGAAAGAATTAGAGAAAAGACTGCTGATTTTGCAAGAAACTCGTCCTATTCCAATCCCACATAGAAATCCATCTGGCTGCAGTTCACCACCTCAGCCACAACATCTTTCTCTCTTTAAAGCTGCTGACATCTGTGAATGTTTAAGTCGACTCTTCAGAGCTTACAGTAAAGATGATGCTCTGAGTTACAGAGTGACAGTCAGCAGATCTCACATCATCTTTCATCCACAAAGAAAAAATTCCTGTCTGAGTTTTGGGAACCCCAGACATTTGTTTGTCATTCTGTGCCCTGCGGTTGCACTCATATGGATTTATTTATTTATTTTCTGTGTCTGTTTCTCCTGTGGATGTAGGTCTGCCTTTGCAGGAGTGTTCTGTGTGTAACCTACTGTAAAAAGGAAGTCACCACTCATGGCACATTACACACAGTGAATTGCTCATTATTAGCAAAGGGATAAAGGAAGGCAGCTAGTAAAAACTCAGGCGGGGTTGTAAAACTCAAATATTTTGGAGTGGAATACCATTAATTACTCTAACAGCTCCTGGGGTCCAGTAGGACCAGGGGGACCATTAAACCTCTGCTAATTCATTTTTAATGGTGGAGTTCAGGTGCAAAAATGGCAGCAGGAGTAAATCACCTTAGTAAAGCTCTACTGAATTGGGGGTGATGGATTGCCTTAGTATATAAACGGGGATTTTGGTGTTTTACTGTCAGGCCCCAACATTCGTCATGTTTCTTGTTGTAAAAATAAAGTTTGAATAACACGGTGAAAAACTTCTGGAAGGAGTTGCTTTTGGAACAAGCCAAAAGCCCCCAGAAAAAATTAGGAAGTAATGGGATCTTTAATAAATTATGTTTTGCCTGTGAGGTGGCTTCAATATCTTAAGTAGACTCCTGGCCGCGTGCAACCTTTCTTGCTAACTCATGGTTTACTTCACAGTGTCCTCACAGCTGTCTGTCTGAATAAATGTTCCAACAGAAGTCCAATGTAGACGCGGTTGCCAAAACGTCGCTGGCTGAGAGGATGAAGATCCTTAAAGACAAGGAGGAGCAGTGGAAGAACAAAGGCAAAGGGGCAGCCAACGACTCCATCCAGTTCACTGTGGCTGGACGCATGGCCAAGAGAGGTAAAACTAAACTTTGTTTATTCAGTTTGGCTTGTCAGGAGTCGAGCGTGCTCATTGTTCTACTGCTGCTGCATGACTTTTGCATTCCATTTAGTGCATGTCAGATCTTACACGTAGCCTTTTTTTTTCTTTTTTACAGAAAAGGAAAAATTGACATGAAATTAGAAAAGAAAATCAACTAACTGACCTATTTTATTTTGTGAAAATAGACAAACAAACAATTAAAAAATAACAATTTTAGCCCTTATAACATCATATATAGAACTTTGGCTCCTCCATTCTCAGGCTCAAGCACATTCGATAGGATAGAATATCTTCAGTTATTGGAAACTGAATGTGGGAACCATGAATTTCAGGCCTAAGGACGATACGTTTTAGAGCTGCAGTGCTTAGTTCATTAATCGATTAGTTGATTGACAGAAAATAAATATGCAACAAATTTGATGCACTGATAGTTTCAGTCATTTTTCTTTCAAAATCCCTTTTTTAATTCAAGTTTCTCTGACGTGAGTTGTAAATTTTCCCCAATGTGTTCCTCCAGGTCTCGTGTCAGATACTGGAAAGGAAGAGTCGCCTCTTATTTCTCTCAAGAAGTCTAATGCCACACCTGTGAAGCCACTGGAAGGTATGAGACATTTCCGTTCAACTTACATAGTAGCACATCAGTGTGTGAATCAATAAAGTGATTAAATTGATACAGCAGATGTTGTGAATATTTAAAGTATATTGATACTTGAACTGTGTGGCTATGTGTGTCACAAGATGCTCCAGATGCCACAAATTTCAATTAAATCCTTTTTTATTAATTGCATTTGATACATTCTACCATAAATTGGTTTTGTATTGTAATACATAAGTGTATTAAGCCACGTTTGTTTATTTTTGCTCAACAGAAATCTCCAGTAGAACTGATGTGAAGGTGGAAGGAGATAAAAGACTCGACAAGCTGGAGTCTTTCCTCGACAAGCTCCACAATAAAGGTACAACACATCTATTTGTTGTTGAATTTTAATCAAAACATTCCGCAAGCTCACAGTACAGGATATCCAACACACCAAACACAAAAAGAAAAAAAATGATTAGCAGAGAAAAGGTCTTTGTAACACTTCCTGTTCCATCCCTCTTGTTTCCTGCTATGGTCACTGGGTCAGGCGTGAGCAAAAGCAAGACCTCCACTATCGAGGTGACTACAGAGACGGAGAAAGAGGTGATGACCCTGGATGATGACGAGACCTTCGGCAACTTCTACAGATCTGTCTCGCCTTCGTCTCTCCAGGACTCAAGTGTGGTGCTGACGGAGGAGGACCTCAGCCAGATCCAGGCCGATACACCAAAGTTAGTTCATAATGATGAATGCTTTTTTGACCATTTCCCTAAAAAACATTTCTGTGTTGTATTGACATTGTTTTAGTTTTTTCATTCGCCATCAATCATGTCTATAATATTGTGAAAATCAGCTGCAACTTTACAGATATCAAACACACATTACTGAAAGAACACAATTTTATTTATAGCCAAGAATAAAATAGTCAACAAGCATTTAAAGGAAAACTCTTAAGGGATTTGTTGTTTTATTAACATGTCATGAAACACAACAGAAATTAAATGTATTTTTTATTACTGTACATTACATCATTTAACAATAATAACCTATGATTCCTATTTTTTCTCAACTGTAATTCTCAGGTCCTTGTTTGCTTGAATTTAAAATAACGTCTATTTGGTGTATCCATGTCTTCAGGCTCACCTCAGCTGTAGCAGAACACAAGCGAGCAGTTCGACCAGCCAGAAGGAATCAGGGCTCTAGGAACCCTCTGCGAGCTCTGGCTGCCCGCAACGACATCCGCCAGGTCTACACCGAGCAGAGGCTGAACGTAGCATCAGTGGAGACCAAGAGGATCCAAGTGGAGAGAAGTGAGACTGCTCAGACTGACATACTGTGACTCTGCAGCTTTCAGAGAGCAAAAGTTCAATCCACAACCAAAATGTTCTGTGTAATGATAGCTACTTACAGCTTCTGATATCTTGTGTTGTTCCTGATAAAACTACAAGTTCCCAGTGGCTTTTAGTGCTTTCTCAAGGTTTTAGTGTGCTATACTGGTGTATTTTAACAAATGACATAAAGGAAAAAAAATGGCTCACAGGCGTTCAATATGGAATCTAATAAAGAAAAGCAAAATGAAACACCACTTTAATTTCCCAACAGGTTATCTACAAAATCTTATCACGTTTACATAAACTTCAGTAATGGACTGTAAGTATACAGTTATGAATGTTATTTATTGTGTTTAAGATACCAAAACTACAGCTGCAGTGGTTAAACATTTGTCAGACAACATCTTATCGCCCTACAGGTGAAATCTGCCACAAAACTAAAATTGTAGCCGAAAAAAATTGTATGACCAATTAAACTCTTGCAGCAGGTCTGATTCAGATTTCTCCCCTAATACAGTCTTATAAGGGTGATCATTAAGACTTGCAGTATAGAGACTATTCTGTGTCTGTGTCAGATTAAGTTTTAGATGAACTTTGGAATGAATTCTGCCGTCACAGTGATACTAACTCTGGTGAAGTACGCAGAACATGATTCTAAGTATATGTGGCCAAAAACATCTGCTTTCTCCAGCAAAATTAAAGGTGGGAAATCGTATTTCTTTAATTCCCTAACCTGATTACAGAGACCAGGTGTCTTGTTTACATGATGATTAAGAACCCAGATTACTGCAGGAAGCCAACAGTAACCCTGTTACTTCACTGTGTACACAGTCAACATATTAAGCCAAAGCTGGATACTGATTAGCTGTACTCGAGGACTGAAGCTGTTCTGCAGCTGTACATGTTTACTACCTGACATTCATATACTACATTCTCAGTCCTAATCTGCTGCTTGCATATTTCTTATATTCAGTTCCTCTTTATCGATGCACTTCACAGACTACTCTGACCTCAGCGAACTTTTTCACATGTTACGCAAGAGGAAGTCAGCACCGCAGCTATGATCAGCTGTCTAGTGCTGCTCACATGAAAGAAGAAATTTGAAAACATGTCCTGTCTCTTATGATCTACGTCATAAATCTGGTTGTGGTTTTGTGTGTTATGACTGTGTCTACCTGTCTTCTTTTATAAAATTGTCACCCGTCTCGTTCTCTCTCCCTCAAAGTGGCAAAACACTCCAGAAATCCAAACCTGGCTGATGTGGCCTTGGCGGGTCTCGCCAGCAAAGAGAATTTCCGCAAGGTCAGCCTGCGTAGTGTCAAGTCCACCGATGTTGTGACCAACAACAGCACCCTGCCTTTCTACAAGCTCATGCTCATCCGTATAAAAGGTCAGAAACACGAGAGAGTCTTCTGTGTTTGTTTTGTATACATACTTTATGAATTCAGGTGTGAAGCGCTGTGATCTATCAACCATAACTGTTTATAAAAAAAGTGAAAATCTGTTTCTTGTGTCATTTCTGAAGAAGTTAATGAACCAAAAAAAGTGGTCAGACTGATTTTTCTGAAACGGAAATCAGTAATTTCCGTTTCAGATTAAGGCTATAAACTGTTTTCTTTGTAGGTCGGAGGCACGTCCAGGTGCGCTTGATGGAGCCCACAGCCAGCTCTCTGAACAGCGGCGACTGCTTCCTTCTCATAACTCCAAAGCACTGCTTCATGTGGAGCGGAGAGTTTGCCAACGTCATTGAGAAAGCTAAGGTAGTGACACTTTAACATACAATGAAAAGTTGGAAGAAAGCCGAGAAGCATTTGCGGAGTGTTTCGACATAAAGACTTCAGTACAATGTACAATATGTTTTATTTTTGTGTTGAGCAGGCGTCGGAGATGGCTCAATTTGTTCAGGCCAAGAGGGACCTCGGGTGTAAAGCCCCACAGGTGACGGTGCTGGAGGAGGGCATCAACACTGATAGTAGATGGGCCAGAGAGTTCTGGAGCCTGCTGGGAGGACAGACCAAATACAGAGGTTCGTACATACACACACATCCATTATATACAGTTTAGTATCATCATATATGCTTACATACTCACCCTGCTCTTTGTATGTGTCTGTGTGTTTGTAGGAGCAGGGGAGCCCGAGGAGGACGAGCTGTATGAGAGTGGTATATTGGACTCTAATGGTGTGTACAGACTCCAGGGAGACAAACTGGTGCCTCATGAAGATGCCTGGGCCTCCATACCAAGTGTCTCCTTGCTCGACTCTAAAGAGGTAACACCGCTACCAGAGCCATGACCTCATGTTTCCAAGTGTGGAAAACAAATGTGATGTATTTTACACCTGGAAAAGATGGAGAGGTGTTAGAGACATTCCCAAAGCATCCACAGTAATCCAGACAGTGTTTCTGTTGTGTTTCCATGTAAAAACTTTCTCCCTGATCTCTCCTTCTTCCCCAAAACTCCACACCAGGTGTTGGTGTTTGATTTTGGCAGTGAGGTATACGTCTGGCACGGGAAAGATGTGTCCTTGAGTGACAGAAAAGTTGCTGTAAAACTGGGTAAACAGCTCTACAGCGGCAGCTATGACTACAGCAACTGCAGAGTGAATCCTTTAGATGCCTCCTGCACCGACAACAATGTGCCTCTGTGAGTATCACTTCATTAATCCTACCACCTTTTATAGCAGCTAACATGATTTTACACTACGGTGCACCTTTTGGTGTTTTGAGTGCCTGCTTTGTGCTCGATGAATGCAGTGCTGTGCAATAGATTACTTGTTGTGTTATTGTAGCCCCTAGTGGTGTCATTATGCCAGTGCAGCTGCACAGAGGTTTTTAAATGATTTCTTCGTGTGTGTGTATAATTCCCAGGCAGGGGCAGGGTCGTCCGAGCTGGACTCTGTTTGGCCGGCTGTCGGAGCACAATGAGACGGCCCTGTTCAAAGAGAAGTTCCTGGACTGGGCCGAGAGGAAGAAGGAGGAAGCAGCAGCTCAAGCCGAGGAAGTCAAGGTGGATGGGATTGGACTAACAGTGACTCTGTGTTTAGTGGAATCTTTAATGAATCTGTTTTGCTTGTTCGTCCCTGTTTTGGGTTGATATTTGGTTACTTCTTGATTGAATAGGTTGATTATTTCTTGTTTGCTTGCTAACGATGTGATGTGCAGGTAACTGACAATCTCTTTTAAAAAGGTATTCAGAAGAAACACTCTTCTGTCATAGCCTTAAAAATGTTGACAGTTTGTGAACTTGAGGTTGAACTTGAATGTTAAGTGAACCTTAAAACCCTGCTAGTTCTCATAAAAATTATAGTGCAGTAACACTAGCTAACCTTGATCTGTGTCTCAAACTCTGCCATGTGTGGTCCTTGAATTTGAGGGAATTTAGTCTTTGAAAAGTCATTGAATGAAGCAACAAATGTAAAACTGACTAAAACACTCCTTTGTCCTCACAGAGCCCAGTCCACACCACTGAACGCCCTTCGTTCGACTTGGACCTGCAGCAGTGTGACGCAAAGGCCCTGCTGGACAACGAGCCAGAGCCGGTAAAGACAGTCCTGGAGGGGGTGAACGTCCAGCGGGGGCATGGTGTGGTGAGGGCGGACGACGGGAGACAGGCGGAGCTGGCGACAGTCGCTGTAGATGCCTGGCACATCAAAGAGCACGGTGAGGAGGAGCTGCCCAAAGAGAGCCTGGGCCAACTGCATGAGGGCGACACTTACATCATCCGCTGGACGTACTCTATCACTACACTTGGTGAGTCAGAACAAAAAGCAGCATGTGAGAGGAAAACTTAACTATAGTTTATAGTCCTATAACGGGTTCTCTTCTGTTTTTGTCAGTGGGGAAGCGGCAGAAACCCGGAGAGCTGAGCGCTGGTGCTCCTGGACGAGAGAGGACCGCTTGCTTTTTCTGGCAAGGCCGTCACTCCAGCGTGAGCGAGAAAGGTACCTCGGCTCTGATGACAGTGGAGCTGGGTAGCCACAGGGGGTCACAAGTGAGTACCAGACCATCACAATTAGACACAATAAATAAAATTAAATTTTTAATGGTGAAGTTCCTGATGAGAATTAGTGTTTCATCACCCATTCATGGCTTTTCCAGGTGCTGGTGACTGAGGGAAAAGAGCCTCCGTGCTTCCTCCAGCTCTTCCAGGGAGGTTTGATCATCCACAAGGGCAGCAGAGAAGACAGCATCAACAACACAGGTGAACAAACAAAACATGCCCTGTAATACTGCTGATTCAATATGATGTAAATTTTAATATCAAACACTTTCTTCTCACATTCTCCTCAGATGGCTGGAGGTTGTTCTGTGTCCGTGGTGAGGCAGAGAGGGAGGCCACGCTGGTGGAGGTGGATTGCCAGCGTGCCAGTCTGCGCTCTCGTGCCAGCCTGGTGCTTCTCAACGCTCAGAAAGGCCGTCTGTACTTGTGGCACGGCTGTAAGGCACACATCGGGGCCAGGCAGGTGGCCAAAAGAGCTGCGGACAAAATAACCGAGAGGTAAACACACGAGGCATGGACGTATAAATAGACGTCTAATAGACAGATGTGTGTGGACCAACAGTTGTCTTTGTTTGCATCTTCAAGGTGTCCCTCAGAGTTAGGACTGAACAGCACCAGCAGGTTGAAAGTGGAGGAGGTGGAGGAAGGATCTGAACCCACAGAGTTTGCGAAGGCTCTGGGGCCGCAGGACAAGAAGGCCTACGACTGTATGCTGCAAGGTGTGTCCTCACTTTCACACACAAATTATCAGCAAGACAGACAAAGATCATTAATGATGTGTGAGCTGACGTGGTGTGATATGTGTCATAACCAGATCCAGGGAAGTACAACTACACCCCCCGGCTTTTCAGGCTGAGTGCCAGCTCGGGGGTGTTCGAAGGGGAGGAGAAGCTATATCCAGCCAGGGTGACAGAGGGAGTCATGGCAATGCCTTTCCTGCAGGAGAACCTCTACTCCGCGCAGCAGCCAGGTAACGAAAGAACAAACAAACATTCACAAGACATCTATCGAGGGGCCGGAATGAACATTTTTGTGACATCTTTTTAACCTTAACTGTTGATGTCCAAGTGACACCCATACATGGTTCAAAAAGAAAGCTTTTACGACGTCAGTAAAGGCATCTTTTCAAATTCAATTACAGACATCCAAAGGACGACTTCTTATGGTTCAAAATTAAAGTTTTTATGACGTCTTTCTTGGACTCACTTCAACAAAAGCATCAACATTTTTCCAAACTTTGAGCAACAGCCTACCTGATGAAGGTTTCCACTAAACCTGGTAGTCGATGAAGACAGGACTAAGGACTTTAGCGGTTGAGGCTTGATGTTCGATTCTTCACTGTGACTTTTGCTGAAGTGAGTCCAAGAAAAACATAATAAAAACTAGAATTTTGAACCCCAAGAAGTTGTCCTTTGGATGTCTGAACTAGAAGTTAAAAAGATGTTTCAAATGACGTAGAAAGACGTTTACAAAAGACATCAGAAAAACACTTATTCTGGCTCCTCTTCGACAAAGATGATGAATTGACGTCCTTGGTATATGATTTGCTCAGTAGGTATTATTTGACTGATGCTTTCTATGAAACATTTTCTTTTCTCACTGGAACATAGATTAATGTAAAACTACCTCAGATCCTAGAACAAGGTTACACAGCCTTTTGGAGTCGTCATGGAATATAAATGTAGCCGTTAAATGTTTGGTTCTTGCCTGACAAAGATATACAAAATTGTATTTATTTACCAGCAACCGGGGAGTGTTTATTTATTAAAAAATACATCTCTTTGTTAGTTTAGATGTCAGGGACTGTAAATCCCACAGTGTCTGGAAGCTTTGCCCACTTGTGTCACTCTCAAAAATCCTTTGTAGATTTTAGAGATGCATTTTCAGTCTTGTTTGGCACACAAATTACAGAAACATTCAGATACATACTGTTCCCTACTCGGACTGATGAAAACTAAACAATACGGCACTTTAAAAGACTATCACAAGCTGTTGATATGTTTTATTGTATTGGAGTAACATGGACAACATTACCTGGACAATATTACATCTGAGTGCCACTGGATTTACATGTCCAGTAAGTGCTCTGACTTCTTATCTAACGCTTGTGCTGTTGCTTCTCCAGCCTTGTTCCTGCTGGATAACCGGATGGAGGTGTACCTGTGGCAGGGCTGGCAGCCTGACGACACGCAGTGCACCGGCTCTGCAAAGATCCGCTGGAACAACGAGAGGAAGTGCGCCATGGAGACGGTGCTGCAGTACTGCAAAGGTCAGAGATCATTCAACTAATCATTTATTCTTTTCCAGCAGGCACTGACAGTTAAAAAGAAAAAAAATTGGCAGCCAAACACTTACCTAAGTAGTCTGCTCTTGCTTTTGTTTTTCATGTCTCCTTAACACTGGCTGATGTTGTGATTCACAGAGAAGAACCCTCGACGCCCCCCTCTGGCATATCTGGTCCTAGCAGGCTGTGAACCTCTCACCTTCACCAACATCTTCCCATACTGGGAAAAGGACACCAGTATCGCTTCAATGGTGGGATACTACACTGTCTTTCATTCTGTCTCATGTCTCTGTTTTTACTGTACGAGTGTGTGTCGGGGTTAGGAGAGGCGTCTCAGTGTCACAGACAAGACAGGAGGAGTCGACACCAGAGAGAATCCAAATCATCTCACTCAACCAGATCTGTTCAGATACAGTGTCCTCCTCCACACGTCTATTCAGGGCTGGCATGTGAAGAGTATAGAACAGAAAAAACAGCAGTTTAATGTTAAATATGTTACATAAAATGTGTGGTTCTAGCTTTAACAAACAGAGGAATGGATACTACAGGAAACTTCAACTGTGCATTTGTTAACCTGAGTTCAATGTGCTTGCAGGTCGAGCGCTCCAAGAACAAGGTGATGTTAGTGAAGGAGGCGCTGTCTAAACTCAGTAAGCAGCAGTACTCTATCGAGGAGCTGACCAGGAAACCGTCACCAGAGGGAGTGGACCCTCTACGCCTGGAGGATTACCTGTCCGACCAGGACTTCAAGGTAGGACAGTCGGCTACTGTGAAATACAATCAAGCTAAAATGTTGAACAAAAAAAAAATCACAATAGAAACCTCCCACAACCTTCATGACAGTCATACAATCTGCAATTCATAAACAGATTGAACTTGAAACAAAGATTCTCATCTAACAGTTGTTGTTGTCTGACCTTTATGTTTTTGCAGACACTTCTTGAGATGAGTCGAGTTGAGTTCAACGCCCTGCCAAACTGGAAGCAAAAGAACCTGAAGAAAAGCAAGGGCCTGTTTTAAAACACAAGTCTGCCTGTTTTTTATTTTCTCAGCAGCTTTTCTAACATTTTTTTTTTTACTCCAAGAAAAAAAAAAAAAATCAGGTCCTAATTTTTTAAAGGATAAAGAAAAGCAAATGTACAATTTTGTTCAAATGTCGATCTATTTTTAAGAACGATTCCGTTTTTAATGCGTCTATGAAACATTTTAGCTAACCATTATGTGCAATTGTTAATCTTTTTGATGGCGAGATGTTTCCCTTGTATGTTAAAAATAGTTACTCTCACGTTATAAATATGTAATATACTATATGAATGTGTTTTTATGTCAGTTTCTATGCGAGAATGGGTTTGTATGAAAACCATCTGTGATTTTTTTTAACTGGGGGAGTTATTGATCCATTTTAGAATTCATGGAAACATCCAGCTCTGTGTAATGGGATTAAATTGCCAAACACATCAGAGTTCTGAGAACAATCCCTGTAATTTGTGGTCGCTGGTGAAACGTGGTGGTGTTAAAACAAGACTCCACTCAAAAACATTCAGTTTATCTTTTTATTCTAACAGATGTGTGTGCAGAGGTTGGTGTTTCAGAGTCCAAAGGTTCAAAATCCCAAAGAAAATTAAAACGTGAAGTCTTTGCACATACACCATTACATCTGTCATTCAAACTGACCCATATATCTCCAAGTTCGGTACTGAAATACTTCCCGGCTCTCACGAAAAAACTGCCAGGGTGACAGTGATGGCAGCCCTCTGATCAACTGGTTGTTTGGGACCAAATCTAATCTTCTTGTCTTGTTATAAATGTTTTGTTTTTGTTTTTTGTGAATCTATGTTTATGAGGGTGTAATTGTGAAACTTTAAAAGTATTAAGTGTGTGTGGGTATGTGAGAGAGACAGCGAGAGAGTAACTGTGCTGTATAAACTTCCTTTATAGCTGTAGCTGAAGCCACAAATGTATACTTCAAAATGTGTGTATGTTACGTGCTGAACATACTGCCATGTCTGAATTAGGAATTTCTCTGCATGATGTTCACGAAAAAGTTCTGCTTAAAAATCATGTATTAACATGTGAAACATTGGCGTTGGAGACCAGCTTCCAGGCACATAAAAGTGAACATTGGTGGTGGGGGAAAACGAGATATTACCGCTCAAGGTTCCCTTTTAAATAAAGTATTTTTAAAAATGTTTGCTTCTGATTTTCTTGTAGAACAGCACAAGCTCAGGGCGTTGTCATAACATCCACAGTCAGAGACACACAGGTGTGAATAATCAAATTAACAATCGCTTACTTGGGCACTTAAATGCAGCTGAGCCATAGTAAGTGTTATTGGACACCTGTTTTTTTCCTCCCATGATGAGACAAAATGGCTGCTATGAAAAAGGGTGATAAAGATTATTTGTGTGTGTTTTCTGCTTGTTTCTGATATTTTAAAATGATGACAGTTAAGCATCTGTAGGAGATTCTGAGAAGGTGATTTTACGACAAAAAAAATTTCCACAATCCTGTAAAGTCTGAACTATTACAGCAGAACAAGGAAACATAACATTACAGAGCCACTTATTTTCTCAACATCTTCATAAAGCTTATTATGGCAGGCATTTAGGCTTGTCATTGCAGGAAAAGCAAAGGTGGAACTGATAACATTAACGACGGCTCCATTTCATTAAGGGGTCCCGGAAAGCTCCACTGCCAGAGAGCCAGCGGGCACAGAACCAGAGTCCTTGACCTGCTCCATCTAAATTGAATACAGCTCATGTTTATGAGTAACATCTGTTACAAGTCAAAAACGTCCACTATATGAAAGGCCTGTTTGTTGTTGTCATTGCTTCTATCGTTTTGTTTCATTCAACACTTTGAATCAATCGCCTCGGAGAACAATTTCATTAAAATGTCTCCAGGCCAGGAGCCATATCTGACAAGATTGATGTTGTAAGATTTAGGAGTACATTCAGAAACCTTGAGATGAAAATAGAAATTCAAAACAACTATTTTTTATTATTATTATTAAAAGGTGCAATGTGTAAGAATTTTCAACAGAATGTGAGGAAACAGTTTTGACATTAAAGCGTCTACGTATTGTGCTGCAGAGATCTACTGAGGTTAGCATGCTAAGCGGCTATTTTACAGGTGGCCAATTCTTACATATTGCACCTTTAAGATATTTTAAGCCTGCGATGAGTCTTTTGCGTCTCGGGGGCACCAGAAACAAGCTGTAAACACTCGTAATTTTAGCTTTTAAGGTGATTAGGTTTTTTGTTGATAACGGCTCACTTCTTCAGCTGGCAACAACATTTCAAAAGTGAAATAAAACAAAACAGTACAGTTGTGGCCTGGAAAACAAAACCATTAGTAGCCATTGGAGCTGAGGCGAATTGCAAAAACAGGTGATTTTTTCAGGGTTTGTCAGCGGTGTCGCATTTCCTCTACAAATAGTCATCTGAGCAGTTGTTGATATACAACTGTTGATTGATTGACTGATGGCTGCTCAAACGTTTAATTTATTCAGTTAAATGTGAAATCATGTTAAAACACTAAACATGAAAGTGAGTCAACAGAAATACTCAGGTTATTGATTATTTGCTTCAGTGTCACTTTTAAATTGTAGAATAACTCTGTGTTGCTTAACCCCTCAACAAATTCCCAGAAAAGTTAAAGTTTCATTTTTTACCCAAAAATAAAAATTCAGTCGTTATCTAGTCAGCTTCACACTGATGGAAAGTCGGGTTAAGTATCGTAGTCCACAAAGCATTTCTCCATACAGCTCATCCGGCGTAATCAAAGTCTCCGGAGGACCCAAGATCTCAAATTGATTTGACAAGAAGCTTCAAAACAATTCCCAATCTGGTCCAAGGAGAATGCTGCAACACTGTTTTACAATGAAGCTCAAGAAATGTTTTCTGGACTGAGAAACTACGCCTGACTTTTAATTTTTGGGTGAACTTATCCTTTAATACGCAAAAGACATGATGGCAGTGTCCTCAGCGTCTACAAGGGAATGGTGCTGCGGTGTAGTGAAAGAAGAAAAAAGTTACCTTAGTTCTAATTTTTCGAAGGATCTATTAAAGTGGACTTATGTTAATGCTACTTTACAAACTAATGCATCAGATAAAAAGTAACAGTGACAGCCGTGTTCATGTTTAACCACCAGGGGGTGCTGTCTGCCCAACTTTTACAATATATTGAGCTTTCCCTTTAATTCTGAGAAGCCTTTTGGGCCATACATAATCAATAAGTGATGAGAAGAAAATGAAACGACACAAACAAACTAAAGGAGCTCCTTGACGTGCTTTTTTGATTGTGTGTGGTTGGAAATGTCTCGAACATTGCGTCTAAAATGTGCATATGAGCTCTCTCCTGCCTGACTCATGCATTTTGAGCTGTTTCTAAACAACACCTGCTCAGCTGGGATGCAGCACATCTGTGCGTCACACACACCCAGGGTCACTGACACACTGTAAACAAAGACAGGTGTGTGTCACCTACACAACACACTTATCAAACCATAAAGTAGCTCCACGGCTCTTCCCCACAGATCCTCCTGTCACACTGATGCCAATGAACACGCAGCAGCAGCATTATTTCTACAACAGATGGCAGGAGGCAGCCGCCGCTTCCTCCAACAGCAAATGGGCGGTTGGTTTGTTTATTTATTATCAACTCTGTCCTGCGAGCATTAATCACCTGCATCTCTCTGCCTTCTGGCTCAGGTGCCACAGCAGCCCACAATGAGGCTGACAAGAAGGCAAACAACGAAGCAGCTAATACAAGATTAGCTTGAGTAATAACAAGCTGGATATGAGATGATGGAGCTGAGACGGGCAGCTCAGGAAGGGGAAATAGTACAGAGCTTTGATCAGGCTCCAAATTGTGTCTGAGCGCGAGGCCTTAGGGCATCCTAACTCAGCCTGAACTCATGCTTGAGCAATAATTAACGAGACAAACCTAAAAAGAAACTAAATATTCTTAATCACCACACTGCAAAAGTGGCACAAAACTATAATATCACACTCATACGACTTCATTAGAGCAATCGTACTGTTTGTTTTCCTCTTCTGGTAAGATTAAAGGGGCAATATGTAAAGATTTTAGTGGAAAACATTCAAAAATTAACAGAATGGGAATACATAACAGTTTTGACATTATGATTTCTATGTATTGTGTTGCAGCGATATCTACTGAGGTGGTTTTGAGTATGAATTTGAAAGGTGACCAATTCTTGCATATTGCACCTTTAACAAAAGGTTAAAGTTAGAAGAAGTTAAAGGCTACCAAATACGAAATAAACAAACATGATATAACATGTTAGGTGTAGAGCTTTTCGGGGGATTTTGCTCCTTTGGACAGAGACAAGCTAGCTCTTTCTACCTGTTTCTAGTCTTTATGCTAAACTAAGCTAACCGGCTCTTTGCTGCAGCTTACCTTACAGACATGAGAGGTTTTACAGTGATGGAATATAACTATGAAGTACATATACTCAGGTACTGTACTTTAGTATATTAGTAATTTTGAGATACTTGTATTTGACTTGAGTATTTTCATTTCCTGCTACTTTATATTTGTGCTCCACTTTCTACTCACTACATTTATTTGATAACTTAAGTTACCTGTTACTTTACGAATTACATGCTGCGTCAGAGCCAAATCAGCACATAATTAATATATTTTATTGGCAATCAGATAAAAAAACCAAGATCAAACATGGATAATAGCAAAATGCTGAATATCAATATCAACAGTCAACCCAGTGCATAAAGTATATGCATACATGTAAATATATGTTTAATTTCCTTTATTTGTGCTTTTGATACTTAAGTACATTTATTGCCAGAAAAGTTTTTTAAAGTAACTTTTCATTATGAAGCAAATAAGAAGAATATGAAGGTTTTTAGAATAATGACATAATTGGCATTTAGATTAGATTTAGATCCCCATAAACCACTTACCGTGCAATTTTGTCACAGGGCACAAAATCTCTCAGGAAAATGAGGACTGTCTAGCGATCTAGTCAGGCTGGCAGCCTGGCACCATTTCGATCCACTTTCACTGCTCTTTTGTCAACTAAATTAATGAATAAACTCACTTTTTGTCTGTGTTGTTGGTAGTTGCATCCCTGAGGAAAACAGAAACAATCTAGTTGGCGCCAACAAGGTACCACTTTGGAACAGAAGCTGTCTGTTTCCACTTTAAAGTACATTTAATATCAGATACTTAAAGACTTTTAGTGCCATTCATAGGGATGACTTTCACTTTTAGCAAATTAATATTTAACAAAATACCTTTATTTTACTCAAGTATGACTTCTGGGTGGTTTTTAAAACACTGCAGGAAAGCAAATGAGGATATTTTCCAATAAAAAATCTAAAAGTGCCATGGCCAACCTATTCCCTGGTGAACGGGAGTTCTCTCTGTGCTGATTTGAAAACTTTACGAAAAAAGAAAATATTTTATTGTCTCTGTACTGTTTTATGTCAAAAGACGAAATGAATGACTGCTGAGTAGAGAACAAAAAGAAAAGAGCAGGAAAACAAAAGAAGATCACATCCAAATAAGACATATTAAAGGAATTGATTGCCACAGAGAGAGCCAATCGATTTCTCATCTGCAATATACTCCGTTTTTCTTTCTTTATGAGCCTTCTTTCACTGTATGATAACATGTTTATTAGCTGGAGCAGCTTGAACCCCGGCTTAACTCACAAAGCAATAGTGCACGGCTCGCTTGAAATGAAAAAAAACTCTTGTTTTTATGTGGGAAATCCACGGCCCTGAAAAATTCATTGTTCGCTCCGACTGCAGCGGCCAATATTGAACTGGAAAAAAAAAAACTCTGCAATAACCTTGGCTGCCTCTGTATTCGTGTTCGTGTGTGTGTGTGTGTGTGTGTGTGTGTGTGTGTGTGTGTGTGTGTGTGTGTGTGTGTGTGTGTGTGTGTGTGTGTGTGTGTGTGTGTGTGTGTGTGTGTGCTGAGGAGAAACAGTAGGATTAAAGGTGATAATGTTGCTAATCAATGCTGCTCTCTGGCTTCCCTCCCAGCAGGACTCCGGCTGCTGATTCCTGCTGCTGAGATGAACTCGCCAAGTTCTCTCAAACTGCTTAAGACCTTCAGCTGGATTTGCTCTGTAAGCTGAGCAATATAAGATATGATTCACATCTGGCTTATTTTATATTTACTTTCAGAAAGTTCATGACAAACCAAGCATTGTTGTTCTGTCTTTGTATTTTAATATTTTTGTTTCTTAAAGGGACAGTTGCTTTGACGGTTGCTGCGTGGAGGCTACATTTCTAACACTGTAAGACACTTCCTGACAGTCATTTACGTCTTTCACTTTTCAACACCTAATTAGATCTGCAGTTCTGCTGCTTCTGATCATTATCCCATTAAATTGAACCCATATTCCAAGTGTTTTATCTTACTAATAGCAGTCCTGAATGACACTAATAGCTCCTAGATAATAGTTTTCTTTTGTGTGTTATAATCATGCTACATGCTTCTTCAGAGCGTACAGCAGCACTTTGGTCTCCATAGCTGTATCCTAAATCCATACTGCACACTAATGATACAGTATACAGTATGCACTGCACACAGTACAACTTGTGTAAGTATATTATTTCAGCAGTGGAAACAGGAAATGGAACAACGGCAATCAATCTGTAACTTTATAATGTTAGTTGTACTTAATAGACACAAAAATGATGATAATACTTAATGGTACGATACAGTTTCTCCTCCATTTCCCCTATGTGTTGCATTTTGGGAGAAAAGTATACATCAACAACTCGCTCACAAACACAGATAAGGAGAAATTGTGAAGCATTCTGGGAAATTATGGGGAAACAGCAGGCTGACCTGCACCACCTGTACCTGAGCAGGCTGACCGAGAAAGCAGAAAAGGTCTGCATGCAGTCCCAGCCGCTCCCTTCTGGTCAGAGGTAGATATCCCAAGCTCACATACAACCGAGCAAAAAAACTTGTTTATTTCACTGGGAATAACTCACTTAAATAAGATGTGTGAGCTATAGGAGCGCAGGGAAGTACATGGACCAGGAGATTTGAAATACATTGATACATACAGAAGAAGATGTGCAGTATAATCTAATCAGTATTATTGTTGTTTTAGTCTATCTAATGTGTTTTTAATGTGTCTATATGCTCTGTGTTGCGCCACAAATTGCCTCTAAAGTTTGTCTCTAAGTGTAAGTGAACAACACGCTCAAGAATCTTGCATATTCAGTACGCACACTGTCTCCTTGTATACTTTATTTTGCCCCGTATAGTGTGAACAGACAAAACACTCAAAAATGCATGTGGTGCATGAGTGACTGAAGCTGGCTCAGACGTCCTGATATCAGGTGGCTCATGTGTGGTCATATAATAACTAGTAACTTTCACAGACAAAATATGTGAGAAGTCATTGAAAGCTCTGACAAAGCTGGCACAACGACCTTTGACACATACTGTTCCCAATTCCAAAAGCCTGCCGGTGTGCATCCTGCAGTGGGCTGAAAACAAGTTTTTAAAAAAGAACTCTGTATTATTCAGTATTGTTGTCAGACACTTAAAACTGTGTTTCTCAAACTATTTCGGACCGCTTTTTCCAATTAAAAAAAACTCATGGACCACCTAGCATTAACTTCCCAACATCCCCAAAAACAATCAGCCTACTTCAGCAGTTTATTACAAATCATAGCCTAGCTAGGTGACTGTCTGGCAAAATAGCCCAGCCTACTCACTCGTCATTGTCTCTGTTGCCATCTGAATGGGAAGAATGGAGACTAAATAATTTGTAATACCGGCGTAAATATGTATAACATTCGGTTACATTGCCGAAGCCTGACATCATAGCAGACTCTCTCACTTAGAGAGAGGCAGACTTTAAATAACAACCTCAGCCTGTCAGTGCCAAAAGCAAGCACTTTTAGTGACTTTGAAAGTCGTAGTTGCCCCAAAGGATTACACTGCAGCCGATTGACTGGACCGATTCCAAAACTTTTGGCTAATATGAATCATTTACAAAGAGACAGAGATAGCCAACCTTGAAAGTGTACTGATCAAAATGCTTTGTCTAAATACACTTCAAAAGACCATTAGAGAGCAACATATCTGTTTTTTGTTTTTCTCAGTTTGCTCTGCAACCAAAATCTTGATTATTATTAAATTATTTTGAGTTTATCCACTTCTTTCTCCTAAATTTGCCAGGAGAAACTCTACTTCGCAGTTACGTTATAATTCAGAAAAGCTCTGTTACTATACTTGATGTACTTGAGGCCCTGTAAATGGGTTACAATAACGTTAATGATGGCTCTGTACTACTTAAGTGTCCCAGTAAGACATGACAGTATGACAGCGAGGCAGCATGAACAAAACCTACTTTCTTACTGTGACATATCCAAATATCTTCTCTGAAAAATGCCTATTAAGTACAAAGCTGTTCCTTAATAGAGTTTTTCTTTTTGTAAATGAATTTAAATGAGAAAAGAACTGAGATCAAACTAGCAAACACTTGCATCGCACACATGTTTAGGATTAGGAGAGCTGCTCCAACTGAGCCAACTGCTGAAGTGAGCATTTATATTGTCTGATGCGTAATGTCAGCGGGTATTTCCAGGCAGCAGATGGTGACAGTTTGTCTACTTAACTTCAGCACAGCACTTTCCAACACACACACACACACACACACACACATGCAGTCACGCACCTCAACTGTACAAACTCCCACCACACGGAGGGAAAACAAACAAATTCATACCCTCCCTGTTCCCACATTGCCCCGTGACAAGAGCAGGTACTGTATGCCGCCTGCATGCATAAACTTTATACACACACACACACACACACACACACACACACACACACACACAGAGTGACAAAAGCCCACCTGTATCGACCATGACATCAGTCCTGTTTCCTGCAGCTGAGAGAGGAACTGCGGATGACAGATTGATTGAAAGATCATCCTCCCTCTCTCATCCATCATCTCAGCCTGTTTATCATCTTCTTGCTGCTCAATCCATCTGCTGGAAAGAGAGAGAAAACCACTTAGGCCAGCCCCGACCATCAAGTCACCCACAGCGGTTTCAGGAAACACAGCTGGGGCTCTGGCATTACGACCCTTGCGGAGAGCAAGAGGTCTACCATTACTTTGGCTTCAATTAATGCAAAGACATTTGCCTGACCTTGTTTTTTTGAATATGCAGGCAGCAGACCTCCTCCTCCTGATGGTGATGTAGGCTGAATGTTATCGTGGTAGTCGAGCTGCTCGATATTCTCATGCCCAAAGTACCTGAGTGAGGTTGGGAGAAACCCAAAAAGTTAATCTCCAGACATGGAGGGATTTGTCTAAGCTCCACTAAGATGATGGTGGGGGAAGTTTGGATTTTGGAGTCCACTCATCTCGCCGGCACGTTTCACAATGACGTAAGATAAATGAAAAGTAGAGATGAAGTAAAACTCCAATCTAATTACAATGTGCAAGCAAAAGTTTTCACTAACTCACTTATTTCACGTTAATTTCTGGGTTTGTTTGTTTCTTCTGTTATGTCTGTTAATCTGTTGCACACAAACAATAGTACAGGTCAACACTCAGATGGGCTTTTTTAAAAAGACAGAAATTAAACACCTACACAGCATCCTTGTGGGCAAACAAACAAAAAGTGACTCAACTCATTTGAAAAAATAATAGATTTTTAAAAAATCTATCCCAATAATTCTCTCTAGGAGGAAAATACACATCTGAAAGGGCTGTAAATTTGCGTGGTGCTGACTTTTGGTAAATTTACTGACAGAATAAGCTACCAGCCGCAGGCAAAGTTCACAGTGCACACCTCCAACCAACCTGAGTCACTCGTAGCAATGGATCTGTTGTCTGTAACAGGAGATGGTGCCTACTCAGTCCGATTGCCAGAAAAGTTTCCAGCTTTCAGGTTTACATCCAGGGTATGCAACCCACTGAGTCAGCAAGGACCACTTACCAAGCTAACGCCCGCTAACTATATTTAGCAGCAGTATAGCACTTACAAAGCTACCGGTATGGGTCTACCCGGAAACTCTCGGTACTCCAACTGGCCTCCATCGTCGTTCCCTGTCCGGAGGTGTTCATTGAGAAGCTGTTGGTTAATGTTAGCAGTTACTTTAGCAACAAGTAAATCTAGCTGTCCAGAGCAGCCTGAGGGAAGCAGAGGGAAAACCAGCAGACATTTTCTCCATAAAACTTTCAACCAAATCACTGGATAAAGTTTTAAAATTATATTTTTGTACAGCAATCTGTGAGGTCAGGTCCCTAGCAACGCACTCCTTTGGCGGCATTCTTCTTTTTATACAGTAAAAAGTAGCAGCGTCATAAAATAAAGAAAGCGTGTATTAGACGAAAAAGTTACATAAGCCCCCCCGAGTGCAGGATGAGTCATCAACATTTTGAACATTTTTTTCCAGGAAGTCACAAACTCTAAAATACCATCAATGTGCCTGATAGACATGTATAGGTGAGATATGTGTGACGAGGGGCACTAAGGGGGGAAATTCAGGGGGAGGCCAAACAACGCCACCTGGGGACTTGCAACCCCAAGAAATCTTTGAACCTCAGATTGGTTGGGAAATAGAAAAGGACACAGGCTCGTTGAATAGGCAGAGTCGTGAGTTATAAAGTAAATTAAAGGTTTTATTTTAAACAACAACCAATGTAAACAGACAGGGGTTGGAACTGCAGAGGGGGAAAAGAAAGGGTTAATGAGCAAATGAAAAACTCTTAAAATCAGTAAGGTGAATGAAATTAATATATTACAATTCTCTTTTAAAAAGGCCTCAATATGAAACATTTTTTAAAAAAGAATATCAGTGTACTGTGCAGCACAGCAAACCTCACAGCAAAATGGTGCAGTCACCCGTGTGTTTACTCACATGCAAAAAGTGAAGGGACCTCACTACAGGTGCCTAGCCTCCCAACAATATGGAAAATAACTGAACAAATGGTCAGAAAACAACAAGTAATCAAATAAACAAGGTAACAAAACAACAAAGTAAAGTAAGGTAACCCTGTTGGTTTAAAAGACAAAACAATTGCAGAATGCAAACTTAATGTAAAAATGTGGGTTAAACACAGTGTTATTGTGCAGGTGAACCACTCATGCACCAGACATAAGCACAGAAAGCACTCTGGTAAGGGGCAAACAGGGATTCCTCACATGGACAGCCACTGGGACACCAAACACTGCCAGCCACAGCAGAGACAGAGAGCAGGAAGCAGAACCAGAACAATGGCACACAGGTGCCTTATAGCTTGGTCCTGATTAGGGAATTTGTTGGGGGAGGAGTTGAGTCAAGGCTGCATTCAGCAGCACTACACCTTGCTCTGAACTAGGGGAGTATACCCCACCACATATGGAACAAGACATATGTGATAAAAACACTTAAACAGCGATTTTGACTTCATGTTACCATCATTAGTGCAGCAGATGAGTCAAAATAGTTCAACAATTCTCATTTAAAAACAGATGAACAGTCCACATCTAAAACCGGTGAAATAACTAGCTAAAGATAAACTGCAAATATGTCTTTAACTCCAAATTAAAGACATATTTGTTTGCACAGTTGGTGGAACAAATCAAGACTCAGACAGCACTTATCCTGAGAAACAAACAAGTAGAGACGTTACCCATCAGAAAGGAATGCCAGGGTCAAAGCTGTAGAGCAACAGATTCTTTTATCCTTGAAACAGTGATGGAAAAGCCTTGATGAAGTAGTCCCTAGTAAGACCTTAGAGCAAAATAAGAAAATAAAAGTCTGGCGAAAGGGTTTTTTCGACACAGTGAATTGCCGATGTAATGACTTTTCCTCCAGTGCAACCGTTAGGTTCACATTCAAGCTTGTTATTGAAACATCTCGGCAAACGGTGGATGCTTTGCCATCAGATGTTGTTGCAAATGGAGCGTATTTCGATTCATCATCAATGAGAACGGAGTATTTAAACTAGGTGTGCGTCATGTGATCACAATATCCCGGTGAAGAAGTACAAGCTGTTTTTGCTGTCAGCATCTTCCTTGATAATCCATAACGCATGAAAACATGGCTGGTAGTAGCAACAAGTACAGTGTGTGTGGCAAATTATTCCTCAGTGTCATGATGACATTTTACAGCCATTTTTAGCAGCAGCAACAAGTTTATTATAGCCTATACCTCCAGTTAATGACAAAACTATGATTTGAGTACCCTACTTTATTAACTCCAAACCAGTTGATGGGAACATGTCTATAGCTGGTGTCATTGTCCTTTTGTGGATCCCTGGAGGCAAACTGAAACGCTCCTTTTGCTCTGTGTCTTTGGGATTTAAGCAGGAAGAGACAGCTTTGTAATTGAACCATAATTTCTGTATGATGATGGGCCTCAGCTAACCCTGTTCTGTCTGTACTTATTACAGCTTTTTTGTGCTTGTCATCTAATCCTTGCTAAGCCCATCGGGTTCTTTGGCACAGTTAAATGGAGTTGTCCACTGTTTGATATGAAGTGACCTTCTCTGCAGCAGAGGAAACTGAATTAGCTCCGCGAGGGCGCCGTCTCTTCCCCGCCATCGTCTCCCTTCCTTTCTTCCTCACCTCCGGTCTCAGTGAAATACCACCTCACTGCCTCGTATTTGAATAGATTCACCCCGAAATGACACTTTCACCATTGTGAGTGTCAAGCACTCCTCAGGAATATGAGCACCAAATGTCTAATGATGACAAAATGATAGCAATTTTATACCCAGAATTCACTTTCCCATCCCTCTTTCTGTCTTTTGTCTCTTGAAAGTCCATTTCTCCCTCATTCTAACTCTCCCTCCCTGTGCCTCTTCTTTTCTAACTCTCACTGATGCTGCAGAGGCTTATTTATCAAATCTTTACAAGACATTTTGCAATCTCAAACACATTCTCACAGGGTCAGCCTCACCCAGGAACGTTATACATGGCGTAGCAACCAGGTCCTGAAGAGCCTTGCCTCTACCTGGAGAGCAAATAAAATGCTGCCTAACTCCCTACCAGCATCCAACTCCCGAAGGATTGACATAGTGCTCTGGTCCACTACTCTCAAAAGAAGTCTTCATCATCGAGCTCACTGTATCTTGAGAGGACTCAGTGAGCAAAAACATCTCAAGTTTACTAAGTAGAGCTGCAGGAGTACATCATCGTGGCTGGAATACTGTCGTCCAGCCATCAAAGCTGCGTCGGAAGCAGCCAGTAGTTGCCTGTGAAGAGGCAAGACCCCTGCTGGGCCCTGAAGTAGCAGGCCAGGATGACACAGAGGGGGGAGTTCACTGTCGAGCCCTTCAGAGACATCGTGGGCTCATCAATGAAACATCAAGGCAGGAGGGTGCCCACTTGAATACTCCTCTGTGTCAAACATCCATCATCAGTGTCGGGTTCACCACAAGCAACAAGACTCTCTTGTGGGACTGTCATCCTTTTTTCTTTTTTTAAAAATCTAGTTGTTCCATAAACAGGGATCTTTCCATTTCAGATGTTTTTACAATGGCAATGTAAATACAATGACAAATAAATAAAGGTTGCAAAAAGAATTCTTTTATTGTCACCGTAAGCTCAGCTTACATGAAATCACAGATGCATCTCAGTCGGTGCAATACAATACGACATAACATAAAATCATACGAGAAGGCCACAATAATAAATCGTAAAAAAATATATATATGTAAATCTAAGGTTTAGTGAGAGTCTGGAGTCCTATTAAAAATAAATATATATCTAAGTAAACAAATAAAAATATGTATTGAATGATAAGAAAGGCTGAAATCTTCAGCTGCTAAGTTAAAAGCGTGAGCATGCACCCCATCTGAAGTGGCTGCAGGAGCTCCACCATGCATCAACGTGTTAAAAACATGTCTTCAGATCAATTTGGGAACTCAGGGCTTGATATGGTCTGGTCTATGGGGAGTTTCCTCTATACGCCGCCAGCTCCCCCTTAACCTACCTTAACCTTTTCACAAAGCGCCGCTCCTGTCACCTAGCAACCTTGACAGTATTGGGGTCCCTTGTTTTTTTTTAATGATTGTATCGTTAGCTGCTCAAGTGACTTGAAACCCCATACTTACATTTAAAAGTGTATTCAGCTGGTATTTCGCTCCGTGTGTCCACCACGGTTTTCTTTTGGACAAACAAATCTAACCGTCACCAACACGGGAGACGAAGGCCGCAAAAAATCAATTAGTCAAAAAGAATCATCGCCAAAACCTTAAATAAAAAGGTTAGGTTAAAATCTCGCCCTAATTGAGGAGAGCTGCTCACAGAGAAGTCTGTTGTCCAGTCTGTTGTAACACTGTGGCATCAAAGTCGGAAGCAATTTCTCCAACCTTGATCCCAGTTTTTTTTGCACATTTTCACAAAAAAATCTCATTCGATGTGAAACCCCCACAAGCACAATATTCCTGTGAACCTCTCTAAAAACCAATCAGCAGCTGAGGGTCTGAAGAGGGGTTTTGTACTGTACCTAGGTTTCATGGAGGACGCTGTAAGGTCAGTTTAACCGTGACACACAGTCTAACAAGAGGATATTGAGCAGTGTGTGTTTAAATATATGTTAGAGGCTTCAGTCATCCACCTCCAAAAGCTTTGATATTTTCCCCTACATTAGGTATTTCCCCGAGAGTATCTGATGATGATAGTAGGTTATTTCTACAGTATATGTGCCTCCTGTGGTTTTAAACAAACTCATTCTCCTACGCAGATCCTGTGAAATTGCTTTTATAGTTGTGTTTACCTTTGCCTGTAACGCTCACTGCACTCACATGCACACACTCATATATGCTGCTCAAGCACTCACACACGTGACCTCAAAATATTTGCCAGTCAGTGTATTCCCAGGTGGGTTTCAGAGTCACTGCGATGCAGCAGCTCTGTGTCATTTTCTCCGTGTTCCCTTTTTCTCCTTCCATCTCGTCTCTCCCCCCCGCCAATTATTTCCTCCAACTTTTCTATCATTCTCTCTCTCTCGATATGTCAGCCTCCATCCCTCCCCTCGCTCCTCATCCATCCTGCTCTCCACCTCTTTTAAATCTTCGACAATCAGCTGCAGTGGAGGGGCTATTTTCCAGCAACACCGGCATCTACAATTTGGCATCAGAGGTGCTATTGTGTACACCTCAAAGCACCGATGGGACAAAAGAAACCTGCGCAATGTGGCCTTGATGGGTTTCTCCATCTCCACAGACTTGAATATCTACAAAGTGGTTTTTATTTTGTTTGTTCTTGTGGTGTTTAAATGATCTCTCACTCTGCAATTCTCCCTTGAGACGCCGCTCTTTTTGTCCATCGCTGCCGAGCTTGATTAATCTGATCTAGAGTACAAATCTGCTCTCTAATGGTCTCAAATGGTCTCCCTGAAGAGGCTTTTCCCATCTGTAAAAGAAAAAAAAAAAAGCATTTGCAGCGCCAAACGCTCTGAACGTGAAAAATATCACAATCTAATTGCGGGCTTCTGTTGACAGGATCGCGGCGCTATTAAAAATGATGGCGAGTGTGTAATTGTGATGAATGTTGTGTGTCAGAGTGTGGCGCTGATGGAAGCACTAGCGTCTGCGCTAACTGACCGGCTAACCCTCCTCGCAGGGCCCTGAGGTGGCCATGAACTCAAGCAGCTGACTAGATTCCCTCACGTGTAGCATGTACTGTGCACAAAGGCTTTATATACTGTACGTGAAAGAGACCCTGACATGTGCAGAGACACTGATACACCATTTCTTTGGTAATTATTAAAGGTGCATTATGTAGCTTTGGGGAGCTTTGGGGGGCTTAATCTTCATTGACAGATTTTTGAATAAACAAACTGACCTAAAAGGACAAAACTGTTTAATTCTGTTTTACTTTGTTTATATGTGGCGGACCCTGCCACCTTTCTAGCTTCAAACGGTGTTCTGGGGACCTTATTTTCCTCTCAGAACAGCTTGTTTATTCAGTTATGGAAAAATAAAGTTTTTATTATTACCTCATCATAAAATTCTGAGTTTGAATTTCTTCTCCAAGACCTACAGTGTCCATTTAATACCCGTCGTGTTCACATATCTGCAGAGCGGGGAGACAGTCAAGTGTTCTCTCGGCCACAGACAACACTGACTTTAATTTTGCGACATCAAAGAGCCGTCTCTTCCTCTCAGTCCCAAACCCTCTGTTTATTTCTTCCGCTGAACTTCAATTTTCCTCAAGAGTGTAATTTTCTGCGAGCAGCACGACGCCTCGCCTTTCATGTCTGCGCTGGTTGTCGTTTCTAATGCCGGTATGTTTGTTTAAAAATGCGAGGGCGAAGTGTCCAGGAGATGATTTAGATTTTTCATTATTCGCGTTCTCCTTAATATCTACAAACGTTCCGGGAGATTTGTTTTGGCAGAATCCTCTAGTCGTTCCTATATATCGGACTGATGTAATAAATGTGATACAGCATCAGCAGTTTTTCCATGAAGTACTCAATTTCAGCAGCACCAGAAGGGATTCTCTGGTGCTCACTATAGCTGCAGTTTTTTCCCTTTTTTTTTCACGCCTCACCTCACTGCAGTCCATTATGAGCATTTGCTATCAAGGGAGTTTATTACGGGTAAAAAAAAAATCCCCATGATCCGTCCATTTCCACCCACTAGCGTGTTTCCCATAATGGCACCCGCACGCTTTGACATGTTTGTGAGATAATCTGAGCTGTGACCCCTCCTGACAAGGGGGTCATAAACAAAAACCATTTTCCTGCTGTTTTACAGCCTCTCTGGCGATTTCTGTTCCTGCTGGCTGGATGCATTCGTTGCGTGTGCCCCTCCGATCCGTCTCAGCGCGACCCCGGGGTCACCCTGTAATACCACAGCAGCGTTTTCATACACCGAAAAAAAGAAAAAGGGGGCCCGATCCGTGTGTTTGTTGTGATCAGTTCGGGTTACCTTGACGGATGGATGCAGCGCTTCAAATAAGATGTCAGCCTTGTAAAGTGGCGGAAACACAGCTGTGTGCACATGCGTGTCACACGAGTGTAGCCGAGTTTTTTCCTCACAATATACAAGTAAAGGAATTAAGAATTTATTCTCTATATCAAAAACTGCTTCAGCAACCGTTCCTGTGGTTACAGGTCACACAAAAGTCTACCTCTCAAGCAGAACCCTGAAATTGAATTTCAGTTTAACATTTTTTACATTTTCTACAAAACCTTGATTTGCAAAACATTATTCACTGCAAGAAAAAATGGACACTCAAAGAGCAGCTTTGATGTTCCAGTTGCTGTACAAGAATCTGAAAGCGCTAATAAGCACATGCCATCCCTTCATAAAGCCACACCAAGACCTTCAGCATCAAATTAGGAGCAAGCCTGTGTGCACGAAACCCTAGATTTTGTATTTTCAGACACTTTGAAGCCACGTTATCCAACTCCTGTCCCCAGCAAACATGTTAATCAGTCATCTTTTCATTAAAGGTTAAAACGCTCCTTTGCTTTCTTGCCTTTGGTAAGATGAGAAGAAAAACAAGACGTAAAAAAATGTGAATAAGCTGTTTCATTGGGGGTTATGTGATTATTTCTTGGTCAGGACTTCCTGGAAGATCTCCAGAAAAAAATGAAGGCTGGCTGCCTGGCACCACTTCTGTCTGCTTTTGTGTCTCAATTTGAGACTAAATGAATAAATAAATTCATGTTTTGTGCTGTGCTGTTGATAGTTGTGACTCTGAGGAAAACAGAAAGCAGTACAGGCCTCACACATACATGGGTATTTCTTCAAACAAAGCTTTTTCTATGCGTTTGGGCCTCACGAGCACACGAAACAGTGTTGCACCTGTAAACTAAGCTGTCAGGCTGTTTCCATCTTTATATTTTATATACAGTTATAAGAGTAGTATTATCTTTCCCAAAATAAAGTCTCCGTTTTTCTTTTTCCCCCATCGCCTAAATCTTAATCTCAACAGTCGCTTTGCCTTCTTCCCTTTTTACCTGACACATTAAAAGAATCTTCAAATGCTTCAAAGTGACAAGGGAGATTTTTATTTCTTTTTTTACTTTTAAACTCAAACACTTTGTTGTCGTCCAGTAAATAAATAAAATAACCTCAATCTTTTCAGGAAATCTGGAATTGAAATCACCTCAAGCAGCAGATCAAAAGTGCCTTCAAGTGAGATTTTATTCATTTACACAACATCAGTAAAATGTAAATGATGTCATATTTTCCATCTGTGTGAACAGAGCCCATCCATTAAATGTCACCTGCTCATGTGTAAAATGCAGTCATGCTGGATTTCACTGACAGCCCTCATGGACACCTCATCCCCTGTGGTTAGCCACTGATCCAGCCATGGGAGGTTCAGTTCCCCCACTGTACACGTAACACACACACACACACACACACACACACACACACACACACAGAAATACACAAAACACACTTCACTGAACACTTCACCTCCTGTGTGCTTCTCCACTGAGGCTCCTTCTATCCTCTCCACGCTGAGATGCACACACACATACGCACACACACACACACACACTCAGCGAAGCATACTTAACACAACTGGACACATACTGTACCTACAACATACACAGCTGCACACACAGACACACACACACAGGGCATACATTCACAGCGCTTGAATAGAGAAAAGCTCCCACTTCACACAACATACGTACTCAGTATTGTTTATAAATTCATGCAGGTTTGTCGTACACTTCCGGGACTCAGTGGGGTGATGGTTGGAGTTTTAAAAAATACACCAAGTTCGTAAGGGATTGGCCCATTTCCTCAGCTTACAGAGAGAAGGAGGACAGAGACACACTATGCACGTGTCCCCTAGTAGCTAAAAACTACACCTATGCTTTTACAACTCGGTATCAGGAAATAGTCAAAATTTGGATGGTCCAGTTCTGTCACACCAGGATCCAGGGTTCACATCCAGTCTGTCGTTACGTTAAGCCAACAAAAGCACTCTATTCTAAAAACGCTGACTGTCACAAAGAAAGTGGACCCTTCGTGCCCATGTATGCAAATCTTATGCATTGAATTGTGTCACCTCTGGGTTGTTTTTTTAGCCATGCCAGCAGCGTTACTCAATGGATGGCAATATTGGTTCTCCAGTTTGCTACGTAGAGCTGCAGAAGCACATCATCATGGCTGGAATACTGCCGTTCAGCCATCAAAGCTGAGTCCGAAGCAGCCAGTGGTTGCGTATGAAGAGGCAAGACCCCTGCTGGGCCCTGAAGTAGCAGGCCAGGATGACACAGAGGGGGGAGTTCACTGTCGAGCCTTCCAGAGACGTCGTGGGCTCATCAATGCCCACTTGAAAACTCCTCTGTGTCAAACATCCATCATCAGTGTCGGGTTCACCACAAGCAAGAAGACTCTCTTGTACGACTCTCATCTTTTTTTCTTTTTTAAAAAAAATTTGGTTGTTCCATAAACAGGGGTCTTTCAATTTCAGATGTTTTTACAAAGACAATGTAAATACAATGACTAAAAAGTAAAAAAACATATTTCCCAAAATGATAATAAAGGCTGAAATCTTCAGCTGGGTAAATGGGTGAGGTATTTTAAACAAAAACATGATGTTTTCCTAAACCTATCAAAGGGTTTTTTGTGCCTAAACCTAACCAGAGACTAAGCACAGCGTTGTTACAAAAGAAAAGTTGGAAGACACGTGAAGTTGCAATATACATTTACTCTGGCAATTTGGTTGCCACGCACTTACAAAGCGTTACCCCCAAAGACTGTTTCTAAAAATATTCCTCCAAAATGAAATGACATTCCAATCAGCCTCCGCTGTATCTTGTGTTTCGTGTTAATATGCACATGTTAGCTGCTGAACAGCTTAATATTATACCTGCCAAACAACAAGAGTAGGCTTAGCAAACGTGGGAGACTGTATGGAAAAATCATTATCCTAAAATCTCACCATAACACTACTTGTCACCCTCTGGTTGAAAGTCAGAGTGAGTGAGAGATTGTATTTTAGTAAAATCATATTGTCTCTGATCACATACGTACAGAGTCATCTTTAGTTTTCTTGGGAGCCATAGTTTGAGCACTGTGTCACATTTGCAGAAGGTGTAAACAAAACTGTGACAGTGCTTTCAAGTAAAGGGGACGACTTTTCAAAGCCTTTTTAAGTCTGCGTTTTTTTTCCTTGCAATATTTTCTGTGTGCCTCTTTGATGTTCACTCTCACAGTTCACTGACATTAGCTCATTACGAATGGTTGACTGAGCACAACCTATATAAGCTTCTGTGTGTGTTTCATGTCAGAGACCCTGATGATGAAGGCAGCTCGGTGCATTCACAGATACTTTGTTTTCGAATATATTCTCATCACCAGAGGAGATAAGACTGTCAAGGAAACATCCCCCCCAAAAACTTGCTTAAATTGATGCACATAGGCAGTCTCTTCACGTGGTACAGTCTCTGATGTGTGTGTGTGTGTGTGTGTGGCAGCATTGGTGTGATGGGCCCCGGCATGAACAGTGACATGGGCAGAATGTCAGAGCCATATGGTAGCGATGAAGGAGCTGATTAATCGCTCGGATGTGTGAAACGGAGGAGGAGCATTTTTTTTTTGTCTGAATTCCTGACTCAGTGAGAGAGCATGCAGTGTACGTGTTGGTCTGTGTGTCCGTGTGGAGACTGAATGGCGGTGTGTGTGTGCGTGTCATGTGTCTACCAGATGGAGCTCTTGACAGTGAACTGTATCGGTGGGAGGAGTGGGGGGGTCGACATTGAAATGATGTCACTCAGTCCTCTTCCTGTCTCCCCCTAATTAAATAAACTCTCTCTCCCTGTCTCCCTCTACCTCGCTCTCTCGCTCTATCTCACTCTAATTCCATCAGATCCGGATCCCCTTGCGTACACTGCAGGGGCAGGTGGTGTGTGTGTGTGTTTCAAGCGCAGGGGGTTAAACATGCGGATAAGTCGGCGGGTGCAGTAAATTCATGGCCTTTCCCGTTTGACAAATGACTCTGTCATCCTCTCGAAGGGCAGCGGCCCTCCATCGACCCTCAAGGTGCCCTTCCACACATTCAACTGCGACTGCGAGCAATCGAAACCACAAAGTGCAATGAACATAATGAACAAATATGCAGCTGGTGCCTCTGGGGAGCACAGTTAACACATTTCCTAGTGTCCCACAGTGCTGTGCATCCACCTTTGGCACGGCTGGCTGCAGAGGG
Organism: Pagrus major; assembly: GCF_040436345.1. Classification (NCBI taxonomy): domain Eukaryota; kingdom Metazoa; phylum Chordata; class Actinopteri; order Spariformes; family Sparidae; genus Pagrus; species Pagrus major. The sequence continues at coordinate 14,839,352 of NC_133234.1, read as the reverse complement.
AATCAAACCTTTAAAAGGGTTCAGTTTATGCTAAATAATCCAAAGAGAGAGCGCTGAGTGGGCAGAGGCGGCTCAAAGACACATCAACAGGCACATGAATGTTACAGGGATTCAATTTGTGACCATCCAGAATCTATAACAATGCTGTACTTATGTTGAAAATGCATTTTAACCTGTTAACCTGTTTATCCAAAGTGGGCTATTTTTGGAGCACCTATGGTAACATATAAGTTAAATATATAGTTTGGAACATATACATGCGTATTCCACCTGAGAACTCAACCTATCTAATTTTGTTCTGATTCACTTTATTGGCATAGAAGTTGGCAGAGGTAATGTTCAGCTGTTTTGCTAAGGTATGCTAGAGACTTGGAGCTGCAACTTCATCATTCATTCATTCATAAAAAAATGTTTTAAAGAAAAATGACTATTTTTAGTGAATACCCTGGCCGTTTCTTTCATTAGCTTCCAGGTCATTTGAGCCATCGACTCAAAATCAGAATCTTGTCTTGCTGGTAGAATGAGACACACCTGTTTTTATTGGAATTTAGTGAAATTTGTGTTTTTCATAAATATTTTAAAGAAAAGTCAGAATTTTTCATGAAAACATTGGCTGATTTTTTTAATACCTTTCAGGTCATTTGACCGATTGAAACGAAATCGATATCAAATGTCGTTCAATACAGGTAGAATGAAACACACCTGTTTCTATTGGATTTTAGTGGAATTTCTATTTTTCATGAATATTTTAATGAAAAATCACCATTTTTGGCGAATACACCGCCCGATTTTTTCAATAGCTCCCAGGTCATTTGAGTCATCGACTCGAAATCAATGCCGACATGTCTTGTTATACTGGTAGAATGAGACACAGCAGTTTTTATTGGATTTTAGTGGAATTTCTATTTTTCAGGAATATTTTAATGAAAAATCACCATTTTTGCGAAAACACCGCCCGATTTTTTCAATAGCTCCCAGGTCATTTGAGCCATCGACTCCAAATCAATGCCGACATGTCTTGTTATACTGGTAGAATGAGACACAGTAGTTTTTATTGGATTTTAGTGGAATTTCTATTTTTCATGAATATTTTAATGAAAAATCACCATTTTTGGCGAATACACCGCCCGATTTTTTCAATAGCTCCCAGGTCATTTGAGCCATCGACTCGAAATCAATGCCGACATGTCTTGTTATACTGGTAGAATGAGACACAGCAGTTTTTATTGGATTTTAGTGGAATTTCTATTTTTCATGAATATTTTAATGAAAAATCACCATTTTTGGCGAATACACCGCCCGATTTTTTCAATAGCTCCCAGGTCATTTGAGCCATCGACTCGAAATCAATGCCGACATGTCTTGTTATACTGGTAGAATGAGACACAGCAGTTTTTATTGGATTTTAGTGGAATTTCTATTTTTCATGAATATTTTTTTCAAAAAATCACCATTTTTGGCGAATACACCGCCCGATTTTTTCAATAGCTCCCAGGTCATTTGAGCCATCGACTCGAAATCAATGCAGACATGTCTTGTTATACTGGTAGAATGAGACACAGCAGTTTTTATTGGATTTTAGTGGAATTTCTATTTTTCATGAATATTTTAATGAAAAATCACCATTTTTGGCGAATACACCGCCCGATTTTTTCAATAGCTCCCAGGTCATTTGAGCCATCGACTCGAAATCAATGCCGACATGTCTTGTTATACTGGTAGAATGAGACACAGCAGTTTTTATTGGATTTTAGTGGAATTTCTATTTTTCATGAATATTTTTTTCAAAAAATCACCATTTTTGGCGAATACACCACCCGATTTTTTCAATAGCTCCCAGGTCATTTGAGCCATCAACTCGAAATCAATGCCGACATGTCTTGTTATACTGGTAGAATGAGACACAGCAGTTTTTATTGGATTTTAGTGGAATTTCTATTTTTCATGAATATTTTTTTCAAAAAATCACCATTTTTGGCGAATACACCGCCCGATTTTTTCAATAGCTCCCAGGTCATTTGAGCCATCGACTCGAAATCAATGCCGACATGTCTTGTTATACTGGTAGAATGAGACACAGCAGTTTTTATTGGATTTTAGTGGAATTTCTATTTTTCATGAATATTTTTTTCAAAAAATCACCATTTTTGGCGAATACACCGCCCGATTTTTTCAATAGCTCCCAGGTCATTTGAGCCATCGACTCGAAATCAATGCCGACATGTCTTGTTATACTGGTAGAATGAGACACAGCAGTTTTTATTGGATTTTAGTGGAATTTCTATTTTTCACGAATATTTTAATGAAAAATCACCATTTTTGGCGAATACACCGCCCGATTTTTTCAATAGCTCCCAAGTCATTTGAGCCATCGACTCGAAATCAATGCCGACATGTCTTGTTATACTGGTAGAATGAGACACAGCAGTTTTTATTGGATTTTAGTGGAATTTCTATTTTTCATGAATATTTTTTTCAAAAAATCACCATTTTTGGCGAATACACCGCGCGATTTTTTCAATAGCTCCCAGGTCATTTGAGCCATCGACTCGAAATCAATGCCGACATGTCTTGTTATACTGGTAGAATGAGACACAGCAGTTTTTATTGGATTTTAGTGGAATTTCTATTTTTCATGAATATTTTTTTCAAAAAATCACCATTTTTGGCGAATACACCGCCCGATTTTTTCAATAGCTCCCAGGTCATTTGAGCCATCGACTCGAAATCAATGCCGACATGTCTTGTTATACTGGTAGAATGAGACACAGCAGTTATTATTGGATTTTAGTGGAATTTCTATTTTTCATGAATATTTTAATGAAAAATCACCATTTTTGGCGAATACACCGCCCGATTTTTTCAATAGCTCCCAGGTCATTTGAGCCATCGACTCGAAATCAATGCCGACATGTCTTGTTACACTGGTAGAATGAGACACAGCAGTTTTTATTGGATTTTAGTGGAATTTCTATTTTTCATGAATATTTTAACGAAAAATCACCATTTTTGGCGAATACACCGCCCGATTTTTTCAATAGCTCCCAGGTCATTTGAGCCATCGACTCGAAATCAATGCCGACACGTCTTGTTATACTGGTAGAATGAGACACAGCAGTTTTTATTGGATTTTAGTGGAATTTCTATTTTTCAGGAATATTTTAATGAAAAATCAGGATTTTTGGCGAATACACCGCCCGATTTTTTCAATAGCTCCCAGGTCATTTGAGCCATCGACTCGAAATCAATGCCGACACGTCTTGTTATACTGGTAGAATGAGACACAGCAGTTTTTATTGGATTTTAGTGGAATTTCTATTTTTCATGAATATTTTTTCAAAAAATCACCATTTTTGGCAAATACACCGCCCGATTTTTTCAATAGCTCCCAGGTCATTTGAGCCATTGACTCGAAATCAATGCCGACATGTCTTGTTATACTGGTAGAATGAGACACAGCAGTTTTTATTGGATTTTAGTGGAATTCTATTTTTCAGGAATATTTTAATGAAAAATCAGGATTTTTGGCGAATACACCGCCCGATTTTTTCAATAGCTCCCAGGTCATTTGAGCCATCGACTCGAAATCAATGCCGACACGTCTTGTTATACTGGTAGAATGAGACACAGCAGTTTTTATTGGATTTTAGTGGAATTTCTATTTTTCAGGAATATTTTAATGAAAAATCAGGATTTTTGGCGAATACACCGCCCGATTTTTTCAATAGCTCCCAGGTCATTTGAGCCATCGACTCGAAATCAATGCCGACACGTCTTGTTATACTGGTAGAATGAGACACAGCAGTTTTTATTGGATTTTAGTGGAATTTCTATTTTTCATGAATATTTTTTTCAAAAAATCACCATTTTTGGCGAATACACCGCCCGATTTTTTCAATAGCTCCCAGGTCATTTGAGCCATCGACTCGAAATCAATGCCGACATGTCTTGTTATACTGGTAGAATGAGACACAGCAGTTTTTATTGGATTTTAGTGGAATTTCTATTTTTCATGAATATTTTTTTCAAAAAATCACCATTTTTGGCGAATACACCGCCCGATTTTTTCAATAGCTCCCAGGTCATTTGAGCCATCGACTCGAAATCAATGCCGACACGTCTTGTTATACTGGTAGAATGAGACACAGCAGTTTTTATTGGATTTTAGTGGAATTTCTATTTTTCATGAATATTTTAATGAAAAATCAGGATTTTTGGCGAATACACCGCCCGATTTTTTCAATAGCTCCCAGGTCATTTGAGCCATCGACTCGAAATCAATGCCGACATGTCTTGTTATACTGGTAAAATGAGACACAGCAGTTTTTATTGGATTTTAGTGGAATTTCTATTTTTCATGAATATTAATGAAAAATCACCATTTTTGGCGAATACACCGCCCGATTTTTTCAATAGCTCCCAGGTCATTTGAGCCATCGACTCGAAATCAATGCCGACATGTCTTGTTACACTGGTAGAATGAGACACAGCAGTTTTTATTGGATTTTAGTGAAATTTCTATTTTTCAGGAATATTTTAATGAAAAATCACCATTTTTGGCGAATTCACCGCCCGATTTTTTCAATAGCTCCCAGGTCATTTGAGCCATCGACTCGAAATCAATGCCGACACGTCTTGTTATACTGGTAGAATGAGACACAGCAGTTTTTATTGGATTTTAGTGGAATTTCTATTTTTCAGGAATATTTTAATGAAAAATCAGGATTTTTGGCGAATACACCGCCCGATTTTTTCAATAGCTCCCAGGTCATTTGAGCCATCGACTCGAAATCAATGCCGACACGTCTTGTTATACTGGTAGAATGAGACACAGCAGTTTTTATTGGATTTTAGTGGAATTTCTATTTTTCATGAATATTTTTTTCAAAAAATCACCATTTTTGGCGAATACACCGCCCGATTTTTTCAATAGCTCCCAGGTCATTTGAGCCATCGACTCGAAATCAATGCCGACATGTCTTGTTATACTGGTAGAATGAGACACAGCAGTTTTTATTGGATTTTAGTGGAATTTCTATTTTTCATGAATATTTTTTTCAAAAAATCACCATTTTTGGCGAATACACCGCCCGATTTTTTCAATAGCTCCCAGGTCATTTGAGCCATCGACTCGAAATCAATGCCGACACGTCTTGTTATACTGGTAGAATGAGACACAGCAGTTTTTATTGGATTTTAGTGGAATTTCTATTTTTCAGGAATATTAATGAAAAATCACCATTTTTGGCGAATACACCGCCCGATTTTTTCAATAGCTCCCAGGTCATTTGAGCCATCGACTCGAAATCAATGCCGACATGTCTTGTTACACTGGTAGAATGAGACACAGCAGTTTTTATTGGATTTTAGTGAAATTTCTATTTTTCATGAATATTTTAATGAAAAATCACCATTTTTGGTGAATTCACCGCCCGATTTTTTCAATAGCTCCCAGGTCATTTGAGCCATCGACTCGAAATCAATGCCGACATGTCTTGTTACACTGGTAGAATGAGACACAGCAGTTTTTTTTGGATTTCAGTGGAATTTCTATTTTTCATGAATATTTTAATGAAAAATCACCATTTTTGGCGAATACACCGCCCGATTTTTTCAATAGCTCCCAGGTCATTTGAGCCATCGACTCGAAATCAATGCCGACATGTCTTGTTATACTGGTAGAATGAGACACAGCAGTTTTTATTGGATTTTAGTGGAATTTCTATTTTTCATGAATATTTTTTTCAAAAAATCACCATTTTTGGCGAATACACCGCCCGATTTTTTCAATAGCTCCCAGGTCATTTGAGCCATCGACTCGAAATCAATGCCGACACGTCTTGTTATACTGGTAGAATGAGACACAGCAGTTTTTATTGGATTTTAGTGGAATTTCTATTTTTCAGGAATATTAATGAAAAATCACCATTTTTGGCGAATACACCGCCCGATTTTTTCAATAGCTCCCAGATCATTTGAGCCATCGACTCGAAATCAATGCCGACATGTCTTGTTATACTGGTAGAATGAGACACAGCAGTTTTTATTGGATTTTAGTGGAATTTCTATTTTTCATGAATATTTTAATGAAAAATCACCATTTTTGGCGAATACACCGCCCGATTTTTTCAATAGCTCCCAGGTCATTTGAGCCATCAACTCGAAATCAATGCCGACATGTCTTGTTATACTGGTAGAATGAGACACAGCAGTTTTTATTGGATTTTAGTGGAATTTCTATTTTTCACGAATATTTTAATGAAAAATCTCCATTTTTGGCGAATACACTGCCCGATTTTTTCAATAGCTCCCAGGTCATTTGAGCCATCGACTCCAAATCAATGCCGACATGTCTTGTTATACTGGTAGAATGAGACACAGTAGTTTTTATTGGATTTTAGTGGAATTTCTATTTTTCATGAATATTTTAATGAAAAATCACCATTTTTGGCGAATACACCGCCCGATTTTTTCAATAGCTCCCAGGTCATTTGAGCCATCGACTCCAAATCAATGCCGACATGTCTTGTTATACTGGTAGAATGAGACACAGCAGTTTTTATTGGATTTTAGTGGAATTTCTATTTTTCACGAATATTTTAATGAAAAATCTCCATTTTTGGCGAATACACTGCCCGATTTTTTCAATAGCTCCCAGGTCATTTGAGCCATCGACTCCAAATCAATGCCGACATGTCTTGTTATACTGGTAGAATGAGACACAGTAGTTTTTATTGGATTTTAGTGGAATTTCTATTTTTCATGAATATTTTAATGAAAAATCACCATTTTTGGCGAATACACCGCCCGATTTTTTCAATAGCTCCCAGGTCATTTGAGCCATCGACTCGAAATCAATGCCAACATGTCTTGTTATACTGGTAGAATGAGACACAGCAGTTTTTATTGGATTTTAGTGGAATTTCTATTTTTCATGAATATTTTAATGAAAAATCACCATTTTTGGCGAATACACCGCCCGATTTTTTCAATAGCTCCCAGGTCATTTGAGCCATCAACTCGAAATCAATGCCGACATGTCTTGTTATACTGGTAGAATGAGACACAGCAGTTTTTATTGGATTTTAGTGGAATTTCTATTTTTCACGAATATTTGAATGAAAAATCACCATTTTTGGCGAATACACCGCCCGATTTTTTCAATAGCTCCCAGGTCATTTGAGCCATCGACTCGAAATCAATATCGACATGTCTTGTTATACTGGTAGAATGAGACCCAGCAGTTTTTATTGGATTTTAGTGGAATTTCTATTTTTCAGGAATATTTTAATGAAAAATCTCCATTTTTGGCGAATACACCGCCCGATTTTTTCAATAGCTCCAAGGTCATTTGAGCCATCGACTCGAAATCAATGCCGACATGTCTTGTTATACTGGTAGAATGAGACACAGCAGTTTTTATTGGATTTTAGTGGAATTTCTATTTTTCATGAATATTTTAATGAAAAATCACCATTTTTGGCGAATACACCGCCCGATTTTTTCAATAGCTCCCAGGTCATTTGAGCCATCGACTCGAAATCAATGCCGACATGTCTTGTTATACTGGTAGAATGAGACACAGCAGTTTTTATTGGATTTTAGTGGAATTTCTATTTTTCATGAATATTTTAATGAAAAATCACCATTTTTGGCGAATTCACCGCCGGGTTTTTTCAATAGCTCCCAGGTCATTTGAGCCATCGACTCGAAATCAATGCCGACATGTCTTGTTATACTGGTAGAATGAGACACAGCAGTTTTTATTGGATTTTAGTGGAATTTCTATTTTTCATGAATATTTTTTTCAAAAAATCACCATTTTTGGCGAATACACCGCCCGATTTTTTCAATAGCTCCCAGGTCATTTGAGCCATCGACTCGAAATCAATGCCGACACGTCTTGTTATACTGGTAGAATGAGACACAGCAGTTTTTATTGGATTTTAGTGGAATTTCTATTTTTCAGGAATATTAATGAAAAATCACCATTTTTGGCGAATACACCGCCCGATTTTTTCAATAGCTCCCAGGTCATTTGAGCCATCGACTCGAAATCAATGCCGACATGTCTTGTTACACTGGTAGAATGAGACACAGCAGTTTTTATTGGATTTTAGTGAAATTTCTATTTTTCATGAATATTTTAATGAAAAATCACCATTTTTGGTGAATTCACCGCCCGATTTTTTCAATAGCTCCCAGGTCATTTGAGCCATCGACTCGAAATCAATGCCGACATGTCTTGTTACACTGGTAGAATGAGACACAGCAGTTTTTTTTGGATTTCAGTGGAATTTCTATTTTTCATGAATATTTTAATGAAAAATCACCATTTTTGGCGAATACACCGCCCGATTTTTTCAATAGCTCCCAGGTCATTTGAGCCATCGACTCGAAATCAATGCCGACATGTCTTGTTATACTGGTAGAATGAGACACAGCAGTTTTTATTGGATTTTAGTGGAATTTCTATTTTTCATGAATATTTTTTTCAAAAAATCACCATTTTTGGCGAATACACCGCCCGATTTTTTCAATAGCTCCCAGGTCATTTGAGCCATCGACTCGAAATCAATGCCGACACGTCTTGTTATACTGGTAGAATGAGACACAGCAGTTTTTATTGGATTTTAGTGGAATTTCTATTTTTCAGGAATATTAATGAAAAATCACCATTTTTGGCGAATACACCGCCCGATTTTTTCAATAGCTCCCAGATCATTTGAGCCATCGACTCGAAATCAATGCCGACATGTCTTGTTATACTGGTAGAATGAGACACAGCAGTTTTTATTGGATTTTAGTGGAATTTCTATTTTTCATGAATATTTTAATGAAAAATCACCATTTTTGGCGAATACACCGCCCGATTTTTTCAATAGCTCCCAGGTCATTTGAGCCATCAACTCGAAATCAATGCCGACATGTCTTGTTATACTGGTAGAATGAGACACAGCAGTTTTTATTGGATTTTAGTGGAATTTCTATTTTTCACGAATATTTTAATGAAAAATCTCCATTTTTGGCGAATACACTGCCCGATTTTTTCAATAGCTCCCAGGTCATTTGAGCCATCGACTCCAAATCAATGCCGACATGTCTTGTTATACTGGTAGAATGAGACACAGTAGTTTTTATTGGATTTTAGTGGAATTTCTATTTTTCATGAATATTTTAATGAAAAATCACCATTTTTGGCGAATACACCGCCCGATTTTTTCAATAGCTCCCAGGTCATTTGAGCCATCGACTCCAAATCAATGCCGACATGTCTTGTTATACTGGTAGAATGAGACACAGCAGTTTTTATTGGATTTTAGTGGAATTTCTATTTTTCACGAATATTTTAATGAAAAATCTCCATTTTTGGCGAATACACTGCCCGATTTTTTCAATAGCTCCCAGGTCATTTGAGCCATCGACTCCAAATCAATGCCGACATGTCTTGTTATACTGGTAGAATGAGACACAGTAGTTTTTATTGGATTTTAGTGGAATTTCTATTTTTCATGAATATTTTAATGAAAAATCACCATTTTTGGCGAATACACCGCCCGATTTTTTCAATAGCTCCCAGGTCATTTGAGCCATCGACTCGAAATCAATGCCAACATGTCTTGTTATACTGGTAGAATGAGACACAGCAGTTTTTATTGGATTTTAGTGGAATTTCTATTTTTCATGAATATTTTAATGAAAAATCACCATTTTTGGCGAATACACCGCCCGATTTTTTCAATAGCTCCCAGGTCATTTGAGCCATCAACTCGAAATCAATGCCGACATGTCTTGTTATACTGGTAGAATGAGACACAGCAGTTTTTATTGGATTTTAGTGGAATTTCTATTTTTCACGAATATTTGAATGAAAAATCACCATTTTTGGCGAATACACCGCCCGATTTTTTCAATAGCTCCCAGGTCATTTGAGCCATCGACTCGAAATCAATATCGACATGTCTTGTTATACTGGTAGAATGAGACCCAGCAGTTTTTATTGGATTTTAGTGGAATTTCTATTTTTCAGGAATATTTTAATGAAAAATCTCCATTTTTGGCGAATACACCGCCCGATTTTTTCAATAGCTCCAAGGTCATTTGAGCCATCGACTCGAAATCAATGCCGACATGTCTTGTTATACTGGTAGAATGAGACACAGCAGTTTTTATTGGATTTTAGTGGAATTTCTATTTTTCATGAATATTTTAATGAAAAATCACCATTTTTGGCGAATACACCGCCCGATTTTTTCAATAGCTCCCAGGTCATTTGAGCCATCGACTCGAAATCAATGCCGACATGTCTTGTTATACTGGTAGAATGAGACACAGCAGTTTTTATTGGATTTTAGTGGAATTTCTATTTTTCATGAATATTTTAATGAAAAATCACCATTTTTGGCGAATTCACCGCCGGGTTTTTTCAATAGCTCCCAGGTCATTTGAGCCATCGACTCGAAATCAATGCCGACATGTCTTGTTATACTGGTAGAATGAGACACAGCAGTTTTTATTGGATTTTAGTGGAATTTCTATTTTTCACGAATATTTTAATGAAAAATCTCCATTTTTGGCAAATACACCGCCCGATTTTTTCAATAGCTCCCAGGTCATTTGAGCCATCGACTCCAAATCAATGCCGACATGTCTTGTTATACTGGTAGAATGAGACACAGTAGTTTTTATTGGATTTTAGTGGAATTTCTATTTTTCAGGAATATTTTAATGAAAAATCAGGATTTTTGGCGAATACACCGCCCGATTTTTTCAATAGCTCCCAGGTCATTTGAGCCATCGACTCGAAATCAATGCCGACACGTCTTGTTATACTGGTAGAATGAGACACAGCAGTTTTTATTGGATTTTAGTGGAATTTCTATTTTTCATGAATATTTTTTTCAAAAAATCACCATTTTTGGCGAATACACCGCCCGATTTTTTCAATAGCTCCCAGGTCATTTGAGCCATCGACTCGAAATCAATGCCGACATGTCTTGTTATACTGGTAGAATGAGACACAGCAGTTTTTATTGGATTTTAGTGGAATTTCTATTTTTCATGAATATTTTTTTCAAAAAATCACCATTTTTGGCGAATACACCGCCCGATTTTTTCAATAGCTCCCAGGTCATTTGAGCCATCGACTCGAAATCAATGCCGACACGTCTTGTTATACTGGTAGAATGAGACACAGCAGTTTTTATTGGATTTTAGTGGAATTTCTATTTTTCAGGAATATTAATGAAAAATCACCATTTTTGGCGAATACACCGCCCGATTTTTTCAATAGCTCCCAGGTCATTTGAGCCATCGACTCGAAATCAATGCCGACATGTCTTGTTACACTGGTAGAATGAGACACAGCAGTTTTTATTGGATTTTAGTGAAATTTCTATTTTTCATGAATATTTTAATGAAAAATCACCATTTTTGGTGAATTCACCGCCCGATTTTTTCAATAGCTCCCAGGTCATTTGAGCCATCGACTCGAAATCAATGCCGACATGTCTTGTTACACTGGTAGAATGAGACACAGCAGTTTTTTTTGGATTTCAGTGGAATTTCTATTTTTCATGAATATTTTAATGAAAAATCACCATTTTTGGCGAATACACCGCCCGATTTTTTCAATAGCTCCCAGGTCATTTGAGCCATCGACTCGAAATCAATGCCGACATGTCTTGTTATACTGGTAGAATGAGACACAGCAGTTTTTATTGGATTTTAGTGGAATTTCTATTTTTCATGAATATTTTTTTCAAAAAATCACCATTTTTGGCGAATACACCGCCCGATTTTTTCAATAGCTCCCAGGTCATTTGAGCCATCGACTCGAAATCAATGCCGACACGTCTTGTTATACTGGTAGAATGAGACACAGCAGTTTTTATTGGATTTTAGTGGAATTTCTATTTTTCAGGAATATTAATGAAAAATCACCATTTTTGGCGAATACACCGCCCGATTTTTTCAATAGCTCCCAGATCATTTGAGCCATCGACTCGAAATCAATGCCGACATGTCTTGTTATACTGGTAGAATGAGACACAGCAGTTTTTATTGGATTTTAGTGGAATTTCTATTTTTCATGAATATTTTAATGAAAAATCACCATTTTTGGCGAATACACCGCCCGATTTTTTCAATAGCTCCCAGGTCATTTGAGCCATCAACTCGAAATCAATGCCGACATGTCTTGTTATACTGGTAGAATGAGACACAGCAGTTTTTATTGGATTTTAGTGGAATTTCTATTTTTCACGAATATTTTAATGAAAAATCTCCATTTTTGGCGAATACACTGCCCGATTTTTTCAATAGCTCCCAGGTCATTTGAGCCATCGACTCCAAATCAATGCCGACATGTCTTGTTATACTGGTAGAATGAGACACAGTAGTTTTTATTGGATTTTAGTGGAATTTCTATTTTTCATGAATATTTTAATGAAAAATCACCATTTTTGGCGAATACACCGCCCGATTTTTTCAATAGCTCCCAGGTCATTTGAGCCATCGACTCCAAATCAATGCCGACATGTCTTGTTATACTGGTAGAATGAGACACAGCAGTTTTTATTGGATTTTAGTGGAATTTCTATTTTTCACGAATATTTTAATGAAAAATCTCCATTTTTGGCGAATACACTGCCCGATTTTTTCAATAGCTCCCAGGTCATTTGAGCCATCGACTCCAAATCAATGCCGACATGTCTTGTTATACTGGTAGAATGAGACACAGTAGTTTTTATTGGATTTTAGTGGAATTTCTATTTTTCATGAATATTTTAATGAAAAATCACCATTTTTGGCGAATACACCGCCCGATTTTTTCAATAGCTCCCAGGTCATTTGAGCCATCGACTCGAAATCAATGCCAACATGTCTTGTTATACTGGTAGAATGAGACACAGCAGTTTTTATTGGATTTTAGTGGAATTTCTATTTTTCATGAATATTTTAATGAAAAATCACCATTTTTGGCGAATACACCGCCCGATTTTTTCAATAGCTCCCAGGTCATTTGAGCCATCAACTCGAAATCAATGCCGACATGTCTTGTTATACTGGTAGAATGAGACACAGCAGTTTTTATTGGATTTTAGTGGAATTTCTATTTTTCACGAATATTTGAATGAAAAATCACCATTTTTGGCGAATACACCGCCCGATTTTTTCAATAGCTCCCAGGTCATTTGAGCCATCGACTCGAAATCAATATCGACATGTCTTGTTATACTGGTAGAATGAGACCCAGCAGTTTTTATTGGATTTTAGTGGAATTTCTATTTTTCAGGAATATTTTAATGAAAAATCTCCATTTTTGGCGAATACACCGCCCGATTTTTTCAATAGCTCCAAGGTCATTTGAGCCATCGACTCGAAATCAATGCCGACATGTCTTGTTATACTGGTAGAATGAGACACAGCAGTTTTTATTGGATTTTAGTGGAATTTCTATTTTTCATGAATATTTTAATGAAAAATCACCATTTTTGGCGAATACACCGCCCGATTTTTTCAATAGCTCCCAGGTCATTTGAGCCATCGACTCGAAATCAATGCCGACATGTCTTGTTATACTGGTAGAATGAGACACAGCAGTTTTTATTGGATTTTAGTGGAATTTCTATTTTTCATGAATATTTTAATGAAAAATCACCATTTTTGGCGAATTCACCGCCGGGTTTTTTCAATAGCTCCCAGGTCATTTGAGCCATCGACTCGAAATCAATGCCGACATGTCTTGTTATACTGGTAGAATGAGACACAGCAGTTTTTATTGGATTTTAGTGGAATTTCTATTTTTCACGAATATTTTAATGAAAAATCTCCATTTTTGGCAAATACACCGCCCGATTTTTTCAATAGCTCCCAGGTCATTTGAGCCATCGACTCCAAATCAATGCCGACATGTCTTGTTATACTGGTAGAATGAGACACAGTAGTTTTTATTGGATTTTAGTGGAATTTCTATTTTTCAGGAATATTTTAATGAAAAATCACCATTTTTGGCGAAAATACCGCCCGAATTTTTCAATAGCTCCCAGGTCATTTGAGCCATCGACTCGAAATCAATGCCGACATGTCTTGTTATACTGGTAGAATGAGACACAGCAGTTTTTATTGGATTTTAGTGGAATTTCTATTTTTCATGAATATTTTAATGAAAAATCACCATTTTTGGCGAATACACCGCCCGATTTTTTCAATAGCTCCCAGGTCATTTGAGCCATCGACTCGAAATCAATGCCGACATGTCTTGTTACACTGGTAGAATGAGACACAGTAGTTTTTATTGGATTTTAGTGGAATTTCTATTTTTCATGAATATTTTAATGAAAAATCACCATTTTTGGCGAATACACCGCCCGATTTTTTCAATAGCTCCCAGGTCATTTGAGCCATTGACTCGAAATCAATGCCGACATGTCTTGTTACACTGGTAGAATGAGACACAGCAGTTTTTATTGGTTTTTAGTGGAATTTCTATTTTTCACGAATATTTGAATGAAAAATCACCATTTTTGGCGAATACACCGCCCGATTTTTTCAATAGCTCCCAGGTCATTTGAGCCATCGACTCGAAATCAATATCGACATGTCTTGTTATACTGGTAGAATGAGACACAGCAGTTTTTATTGGATTTTAGTGGAATTTCTATTTTTCAGGAATATTTTAATGAAAAATCTCCATTTTTGGCGAATACACCGCCCGATTTTTTCAATAGCTCCCAGGTCATTTGAGCCATCGACTCGAAATCAATGCCGACATGTCTTGTTACACTGGTAGAATGAGACACAGCAGTTTTTATTGGATTTTAGTGGAATTTCTATTTTTCATGAATATTTTAATGAAAAATCACCATTTTTGGCCAATACACCGCCCGATTTTTTCAATAGCTCCCAGGTCATTTGAGCCATCAACTCGAAATCAATGCCGACATGTCTTGTTATACTGGTAGAATGAGACACAGCAGTTTTTATTGGATTTTAGTGGAATTTCTATTTTTCACGAATATTTGAATGAAAAATCACCATTTTTGGCGAATACACCGCCCGATTTTTTCAATAGCTCCCAGGTCATTTGAGCCATCGACTCGAAATCAATGCCGACATGTCTTGTTATACTGGTAGAATGAGACACAGCAGTTTTTATTGGATTTTAGTGGAATTTCTATTTTTCAGGAATATTTTAATGAAAAATCTCCATTTTTGGCGAATACACCGCCCGATTTTTTCAATAGCTCCAAGGTCATTTGAGCCATCGACTCGAAATCAATGCCGACATGTCTTGTTATACTGGTAGAATGAGACACAGCAGTTTTTATTGGATTTTAGTGGAATTTCTATTTTTCAGGAATATTTTAATGAAAAATCACCATTTTTGGCGAATACACCGCCCGATTTTTTCAATAGCTCCCAGGTCATTTGAGCCATCGACTCGAAATCAATGCCGACATGTCTTGTTACACTGGTAGAATGAGACACAGTAGTTTTTATTGGATTTTAGTGGAATTTCTATTTTTCATGAATATTTTAATGAAAAATCACCATTTTTGGCGAATACACCGCCCGATTTTTTCAATAGCTCCCAGGTCATTTGAGCCATTGACTCGAAATCAATGCCGACATGTCTTGTTACACTGGTAGAATGAGACACAGCAGTTTTTATTGGATTTTAGTGGAATTTCTATTTTTCATGAATATTTTAATGAAAAATCACCATTTTTGGCGAATACACCGCCCGATTTTTTCAATAGCTCCCAGGTCATTTGAGCCATCGACTCGAAATCAATATCGACATGTCTTGTTATACTGGTAGAATGAGACCCAGCAGTTTTTATTGGATTTTAGTGGAATTTCTATTTTTCAGGAATATTTTAATGAAAAATCTCCATTTTTGGCGAATACACCGCCCGATTTTTTCAATAGCTCCAAGGTCATTTGAGCCATCGACTCGAAATCAATGCCGACATGTCTTGTTATACTGGTAGAATGAGACACAGCAGTTTTTATTGGATTTTAGTGGAATTTCTATTTTTCATGAATATTTTAATGAAAAATCACCATTTTTGGCGAATACACCGCCCGATTTTTTCAATAGCTCCCAGGTCATTTGAGCCATCGACTCGAAATCAATGCCGACATGTCTTGTTATACTGGTAGAATGAGACACAGCAGTTTTTATTGGATTTTAGTGGAATTTCTATTTTTCATGAATATTTTAATGAAAAATCACCATTTTTGGCGAATTCACCGCCGGGTTTTTTCAATAGCTCCCAGGTCATTTGAGCCATCGACTCGAAATCAATGCCGACATGTCTTGTTATACTGGTAGAATGAGACACAGCAGTTTTTATTGGATTTTAGTGGAATTTCTATTTTTCACGAATATTTTAATGAAAAATCACCATTTTTGGCGAATACACCGCCCGATTTTTTCAATAGCTCCCAGGTCATTTGAGCCATCGACTCGAAATCAATGCCGACATGTCTTGTTACACTGGTAGAATGAGACACAGTAGTTTTTATTGGATTTTAGTGGAATTTCTATTTTTCATGAATATTTTAATGAAAAATCACCATTTTTGGCGAATACACCGCCCGATTTTTTCAATAGCTCCCAGGTCATTTGAGCCATTGACTCGAAATCAATGCCGACATGTCTTGTTACACTGGTAGAATGAGACACAGCAGTTTTTATTGGTTTTTAGTGGAATTTCTATTTTTCACGAATATTTGAATGAAAAATCACCATTTTTGGCGAATACACCGCCCGATTTTTTCAATAGCTCCCAGGTCATTTGAGCCATCGACTCGAAATCAATATCGACATGTCTTGTTATACTGGTAGAATGAGACACAGCAGTTTTTATTGGATTTTAGTGGAATTTCTATTTTTCAGGAATATTTTAATGAAAAATCTCCATTTTTGGCGAATACACCGCCCGATTTTTTCAATAGCTCCCAGGTCATTTGAGCCATCGACTCGAAATCAATGCCGACATGTCTTGTTACACTGGTAGAATGAGACACAGCAGTTTTTATTGGATTTTAGTGGAATTTCTATTTTTCATGAATATTTTAATGAAAAATCACCATTTTTGGCCAATACACCGCCCGATTTTTTCAATAGCTCCCAGGTCATTTGAGCCATCAACTCGAAATCAATGCCGACATGTCTTGTTATACTGGTAGAATGAGACACAGCAGTTTTTATTGGATTTTAGTGGAATTTCTATTTTTCACGAATATTTGAATGAAAAATCACCATTTTTGGCGAATACACCGCCCGATTTTTTCAATAGCTCCCAGGTCATTTGAGCCATCGACTCGAAATCAATGCCGACATGTCTTGTTATACTGGTAGAATGAGACACAGCAGTTTTTATTGGATTTTAGTGGAATTTCTATTTTTCAGGAATATTTTAATGAAAAATCTCCATTTTTGGCGAATACACCGCCCGATTTTTTCAATAGCTCCAAGGTCATTTGAGCCATCGACTCGAAATCAATGCCGACATGTCTTGTTATACTGGTAGAATGAGACACAGCAGTTTTTATTGGATTTTAGTGGAATTTCTATTTTTCAGGAATATTTTAATGAAAAATCACCATTTTTGGCGAATACACCGCCCGATTTTTTCAATAGCTCCCAGGTCATTTGAGCCATCGACTCGAAATCAATGCCGACATGTCTTGTTACACTGGTAGAATGAGACACAGTAGTTTTTATTGGATTTTAGTGGAATTTCTATTTTTCATGAATATTTTAATGAAAAATCACCATTTTTGGCGAATACATCGCCCGACTTTTTCAATAGCTCCCAGGTCATTTGAGCCATTGACTCGAAATCAATGCCGACATGTCTTGTTACACTGGTAGAATGAGACACAGCAGTTTTTATTGGATTTTAGTGGAATTTCTATTTTTCATGAATATTTTAATGAAAAATCACCATTTTTGGCGAATACACCGCCCGATTTTTTCAATAGCTCCCAGGTCATTTGAGCCATCGACTCCAAATCAATGCCGACTTGTGTTGTTACACTGGTAGAATGAGACACAGCAGTTTTTATTGGATTTTAGTGGAATTTCTATTTTTCAGGAATATTTTAATGAAAAATCACCATTTTTGGCGAATACACCGCCCGATTTTTTCAATAGCTCCCAGGTCATTTGAGCCATCGACTCGAAATCAATGCCGACATGTCTTGTTATACTGGTAGAATGAGACACAGCAGTTTTTATTGGATTTTAGTGGAATTTCTATTTTTCAGGAATATTTTAATGAAAAATCACCATTTTTGGCGAATACACCGCCCGATTTTTTCAATAGCTCCCAGGTCATTTGAGCCATCGACTCCAGATCAATGCCGACTTGTGGTGTTACACTGGTAGAATAAGACACAGCAGTTTTTATTGGATTTTAGTGGAATTTCTATTTTTCATGAATATTTTAATGAAAAATCACCATTTTTGGCGAATACACCGCCCGATTTTTTCAATAGCTCCCAGGTCATTTGAGCCATCGACTCGAAATCAATGCCGACATGTCTTGTTATACTGGTAGAATGAGACACAGCAGTTTTTATTGGATTTTAGTGGAATTTCTATTTTTCATGAATATTTTAATGAAAAATCACCATTTTTGGCGAATACACCGCCCGATTTTTTCAATAGCTCCCAGGTCATTTGAGCCATCGACTCCAAATCAATGCCGACTTGTGTTGTTACACTGGTAGAATGAGACACAGCAGTTTTTATTGGATTTTAGTGGAATTTCTATTTTTCATGAATATTTTAATGAAAAATCACCATTTTTGGCGAATACACCGCCCGATTTTTTCAATAGCTCCCAGGTCATTTGAGCCATCGACTCAAAATCAATGCCGACATGTCTTGTTACACTGGTAGAATGAGACACAGTAGTTTTTATTGGATTTTAGTGGAATTTCTATTTTTCAGGAATATTTTAATGAAAAATCACCATTTTTGGCGAAAACACCGCCCGATTTTTTCAATAGCTCCCAGGTCATTTGAGCCATCGACTCGAAATCAATGCCGACATGTCTTGTTATACTGGTAGAATGAGACACAGCAGTTTTTATTGGATTTTAGTGGAATTTCTATTTTTCATGAATATTTTAATGAAAAATCACCATTTTTGGCGAATACACCGCCCGATTTTTTCAATAGCTCCCAGGTCATTTGAGCCATCGACTCCAAATCAATGCCGACATGTCTTGTTATACTGGTAGAATGAGACACAGCAGTTTTTATTGGATTTTAGTGGAATTTCTATTTTTCATGAATATTTTAATGAAAAATCACCATTTTTGGCGAAAACACCGCCCGATTTTTTCAATAGCTCCCAGGTCATTTGAGCCATCGACTCGAAATCAATGCCGACATGTCTTGTTATACTGGTAGAATGAGACACAGCAGTTTTTATTGGATTTTAGTGGAATTTCTATTTTTCATGAATATTTTTTTCAAAAAATCACCATTTTTGGCGAATACACCGCCCGATTTTTTCAATAGCACCCAGGTCATTTGAGCCATCGACTCGAAATCAATGCCGACATGTCTTGTTATACTGGTAGAATGAGACACAGCAGTTTTTATTGGATTTTAGTGGAATTTCTATTTTTCATGAATATTTTAATGAAAAATCACCATTTTTGGCGAATACACCGCCCGATTTTTTCAATAGCTCCCAGGTCATTTGAGCCATCGACTCGAAATCAATGCCGACATGTCTTGTTATACTGGTAGAATGAGACACAGCAGTTTTTATTGGATTTTAGTGGAATTTCTATTTTTCATGAATATTTTTTTCAATAAATCACCATTTTTGGCGAATACACCGCCCGATTTTTTCAATAGCTCCCAGGTCATTTGAGCCATCGACTCGAAATCAATGCCGACATGTCTTGTTATACTGGTAGAATGAGACACAGCAGTTTTTATTGGATTTTAGTGGAATTTCTATTTTTCATGAATATTTTTTTCAAAAAATCACCATTTTTGGCGAATACACCGCCCGATTTTTTCAATAGCTCCCAGGTCATTTGAGCCATCGACTCGAAATCAATGCCGACATGTCTTGTTATACTGGTAGAATGAGACACAGCAGTTTTTATTGGATTTTAGTGGAATTTCTATTTTTCATGAATATTTTAATGAAAAATCACCATTTTTGGCGAAAACACCGCCCGATTTTTTCAATAGCTCCCAGGTCATTTTAGCCATCGACTCGAAATCAATGCCGACATGTCTTGTTATACTGGTGGAATGAGACACAGTAGTTTTTATTGGATTTTAGTGGAATTTCTATTTTTCATGAATATTTTAATGAAAAATCACCATTTTTGGCGAATACACCGCCCGATTTTTTCAATAGCTCCCAGGTCATTTGAGCCATCGACTCGAAATCAATGCCGACATGTCTAGTTACACTGGTAGAATGAGACACAGCAGTTTTTATTGGATTTTAGTTGAATTTCTATTTTTCATGAATATTTGAATGAAAAATCACCATTTTTGGCGAATACACCGCCCGATTTTTTCAATAGCTCCCAGGTCATTTGAGCCATCGACTCGAAATCAATGCCGACATGTCTTGTTATACTGGTAGAATGAGACACAGCAGTTTTTATTGGATTTTAGTGGAATTTCTATTTTTCATGAATATTTTAATGAAAAATCACCATTTTTGGCGAATACACCGCCCGATTTTTTCAATAGCTCCCAGGTCATTTGAGCCATCGACTCGAAATCAATGCCGACATGTCTTGTTATACTGGTAGAATGAGACACAGCAGTTTTTATTGGATTTTAGTGGAATTTCTATTTTTCATGAATATTTTAATGAAAAATCACCATTTTTGGCGAATTCACCGCCGGGTTTTTTCAATAGCTCCCAGGTCATTTGAGCCATCGACTCGAAATCAATGCCGACATGTCTTGTTATACTGGTAGAATGAGACACAGCAGTTTTTATTGGATTTTAGTGGAATTTCTATTTTTCACGAATATTTTAATGAAAAATCTCCATTTTTGGCAAATACACCGCCCGATTTTTTCAATAGCTCCCAGGTCATTTGAGCCATCGACTCCAAATCAATGCCGACATGTCTTGTTATACTGGTAGAATGAGACACAGTAGTTTTTATTGGATTTTAGTGGAATTTCTATTTTTCAGGAATATTTTAATGAAAAATCACCATTTTTGGCGAAAATACCGCCCGAATTTTTCAATAGCTCCCAGGTCATTTGAGCCATCGACTCGAAATCAATGCCGACATGTCTTGTTATACTGGTAGAATGAGACACAGCAGTTTTTATTGGATTTTAGTGGAATTTCTATTTTTCATGAATATTTTAATGAAAAATCACCATTTTTGGCGAATACACCGCCCGATTTTTTCAATAGCTCCCAGGTCATTTGAGCCATCGACTCGAAATCAATGCCGACATGTCTTGTTATACTGGTAGAATGAGACACAGCAGTTTTTATTGGATTTTAGTGGAATTTCTATTTTTCATGAATATTTTAATGAAAAATCACCATTTTTGGCGAATTCACCGCCGGGTTTTTTCAATAGCTCCCAGGTCATTTGAGCCATCGACTCGAAATCAATGCCGACATGTCTTGTTATACTGGTAGAATGAGACACAGCAGTTTTTATTGGATTTTAGTGGAATTTCTATTTTTCACGAATATTTTAATGAAAAATCTCCATTTTTGGCAAATACACCGCCCGATTTTTTCAATAGCTCCCAGGTCATTTGAGCCATCGACTCCAAATCAATGCCGACATGTCTTGTTATACTGGTAGAATGAGACACAGTAGTTTTTATTGGATTTTAGTGGAATTTCTATTTTTCAGGAATATTTTAATGAAAAATCACCATTTTTGGCGAAAATACCGCCCGAATTTTTCAATAGCTCCCAGGTCATTTGAGCCATCGACTCGAAATCAATGCCGACATGTCTTGTTATACTGGTAGAATGAGACACAGCAGTTTTTATTGGATTTTAGTGGAATTTCTATTTTTCATGAATATTTTAATGAAAAATCACCATTTTTGGCGAATACACCGCCCGATTTTTTCAATAGCTCCCAGGTCATTTGAGCCATCGACTCGAAATCAATGCCGACATGTCTTGTTATACTGGTAGAATGAGACACAGCAGTTTTTATTGGATTTTAGTGGAATTTCTATTTTTCATGAATATTTTAATGAAAAATCACCATTTTTGGCGAATTCACCGCCGGGTTTTTTCAATAGCTCCCAGGTCATTTGAGCCATCGACTCGAAATCAATGCCGACATGTCTTGTTATACTGGTAGAATGAGACACAGCAGTTTTTATTGGATTTTAGTGGAATTTCTATTTTTCACGAATATTTTAATGAAAAATCTCCATTTTTGGCAAATACACCGCCCGATTTTTTCAATAGCTCCCAGGTCATTTGAGCCATCGACTCCAAATCAATGCCGACATGTCTTGTTATACTGGTAGAATGAGACACAGTAGTTTTTATTGGATTTTAGTGGAATTTCTATTTTTCAGGAATATTTTAATGAAAAATCACCATTTTTGGCGAAAATACCGCCCGAATTTTTCAATAGCTCCCAGGTCATTTGAGCCATCGACTCGAAATCAATGCCGACATGTCTTGTTATACTGGTAGAATGAGACACAGCAGTTTTTATTGGATTTTAGTGGAATTTCTATTTTTCATGAATATTTTAATGAAAAATCACCATTTTTGGCGAATACACCGCCCGATTTTTTCAATAGCTCCCAGGTCATTTGAGCCATCGACTCGAAATCAATGCCGACATGTCTTGTTACACTGGTAGAATGAGACACAGTAGTTTTTATTGGATTTTAGTGGAATTTCTATTTTTCATGAATATTTTAATGAAAAATCACCATTTTTGGCGAATACACCGCCCGATTTTTTCAATAGCTCCCAGGTCATTTGAGCCATTGACTCGAAATCAATGCCGACATGTCTTGTTACACTGGTAGAATGAGACACAGCAGTTTTTATTGGTTTTTAGTGGAATTTCTATTTTTCACGAATATTTGAATGAAAAATCACCATTTTTGGCGAATACACCGCCCGATTTTTTCAATAGCTCCCAGGTCATTTGAGCCATCGACTCGAAATCAATATCGACATGTCTTGTTATACTGGTAGAATGAGACAAAGCAGTTTTTATTGGATTTTAGTGGAATTTCTATTTTTCAGGAATATTTTAATGAAAAATCTCCATTTTTGGCGAATACACCGCCCGATTTTTTCAATAGCTCCCAGGTCATTTGAGCCATCGACTCGAAATCAATGCCGACATGTCTTGTTACACTGGTAGAATGAGACACAGCAGTTTTTATTGGATTTTAGTGGAATTTCTATTTTTCATGAATATTTTAATGAAAAATCACCATTTTTGGCCAATACACCGCCCGATTTTTTCAATAGCTCCCAGGTCATTTGAGCCATCAACTCGAAATCAATGCCGACATGTCTTGTTATACTGGTAGAATGAGACACAGCAGTTTTTATTGGATTTTAGTGGAATTTCTATTTTTCACGAATATTTGAATGAAAAATCACCATTTTTGGCGAATACACCGCCCGATTTTTTCAATAGCTCCCAGGTCATTTGAGCCATCGACTCGAAATCAATGCCGACATGTCTTGTTATACTGGTAGAATGAGACACAGCAGTTTTTATTGGATTTTAGTGGAATTTCTATTTTTCAGGAATATTTTAATGAAAAATCTCCATTTTTGGCGAATACACCGCCCGATTTTTTCAATAGCTCCAAGGTCATTTGAGCCATCGACTCGAAATCAATGCCGACATGTCTTGTTATACTGGTAGAATGAGACACAGCAGTTTTTATTGGATTTTAGTGGAATTTCTATTTTTCAGGAATATTTTAATGAAAAATCACCATTTTTGGCGAATACACCGCCCGATTTTTTCAATAGCTCCCAGGTCATTTGAGCCATCGACTCGAAATCAATGCCGACATGTCTTGTTACACTGGTAGAATGAGACACAGTAGTTTTTATTGGATTTTAGTGGAATTTCTATTTTTCATGAATATTTTAATGAAAAATCACCATTTTTGGCGAATACACCGCCCGATTTTTTCAATAGCTCCCAGGTCATTTGAGCCATTGACTCGAAATCAATGCCGACATGTCTTGTTACACTGGTAGAATGAGACACAGCAGTTTTTATTGGATTTTAGTGGAATTTCTATTTTTCATGAATATTTTAATGAAAAATCACCATTTTTGGCGAATACACCGCCCGATTTTTTCAATAGCTCCCAGGTCATTTGAGCCATCGACTCGAAATCAATATCGACATGTCTTGTTATACTGGTAGAATGAGACCCAGCAGTTTTTATTGGATTTTAGTGGAATTTCTATTTTTCAGGAATATTTTAATGAAAAATCTCCATTTTTGGCGAATACACCGCCCGATTTTTTCAATAGCTCCAAGGTCATTTGAGCCATCGACTCGAAATCAATGCCGACATGTCTTGTTATACTGGTAGAATGAGACACAGCAGTTTTTATTGGATTTTAGTGGAATTTCTATTTTTCATGAATATTTTAATGAAAAATCACCATTTTTGGCGAATACACCGCCCGATTTTTTCAATAGCTCCCAGGTCATTTGAGCCATCGACTCGAAATCAATGCCGACATGTCTTGTTACACTGGTAGAATGAGACACAGTAGTTTTTATTGGATTTTAGTGGAATTTCTATTTTTCATGAATATTTTAATGAAAAATCACCATTTTTGGCCAATACACCGCCCGATTTTTTCAATAGCTCCCAGGTCATTTGAGCCATCAACTCGAAATCAATGCCGACATGTCTTGTTATACTGGTAGAATGAGACACAGCAGTTTTTATTGGATTTTAGTGGAATTTCTATTTTTCACGAATATTTGAATGAAAAATCACCATTTTTGGCGAATACACCGCCCGATTTTTTCAATAGCTCCCAGGTCATTTGAGCCATCGACTCGAAATCAATGCCGACATGTCTTGTTATACTGGTAGAATGAGACACAGCAGTTTTTATTGGATTTTAGTGGAATTTCTATTTTTCAGGAATATTTTAATGAAAAATCTCCATTTTTGGCGAATACACCGCCCGATTTTTTCAATAGCTCCAAGGTCATTTGAGCCATCGACTCGAAATCAATGCCGACATGTCTTGTTATACTGGTAGAATGAGACACAGCAGTTTTTATTGGATTTTAGTGGAATTTCTATTTTTCAGGAATATTTTAATGAAAAATCACCATTTTTGGCGAATACACCGCCCGATTTTTTCAATAGCTCCCAGGTCATTTGAGCCATCGACTCGAAATCAATGCCGACATGTCTTGTTACACTGGTAGAATGAGACACAGTAGTTTTTATTGGATTTTAGTGGAATTTCTATTTTTCATGAATATTTTAATGAAAAATCACCATTTTTGGCGAATACACCGCCCGATTTTTTCAATAGCTCCCAGGTCATTTGAGCCATTGACTCGAAATCAATGCCGACATGTCTTGTTACACTGGTAGAATGAGACACAGCAGTTTTTATTGGATTTTAGTGGAATTTCTATTTTTCATGAATATTTTAATGAAAAATCACCATTTTTGGCGAATACACCGCCCGATTTTTTCAATAGCTCCCAGGTCATTTGAGCCATCGACTCGAAATCAATATCGACATGTCTTGTTATACTGGTAGAATGAGACCCAGCAGTTTTTATTGGATTTTAGTGGAATTTCTATTTTTCAGGAATATTTTAATGAAAAATCTCCATTTTTGGCAAATACACCGCCCGATTTTTTCAATAGCTCCAAGGTCATTTGAGCCATCGACTCGAAATCAATGCCGACATGTCTTGTTATACTGGTAGAATGAGACACAGCAGTTTTTATTGGATTTTAGTGGAATTTCTATTTTTCATGAATATTTTAATGAAAAATCACCATTTTTGGCGAATACACCGCCCGATTTTTTCAATAGCTCCCAGGTCATTTGAGCCATCGACTCGAAATCAATGCCGACATGTCTTGTTATACTGGTAGAATGAGACACAGCAGTTTTTATTGGATTTTAGTGGAATTTCTATTTTTCATGAATATTTTAATGAAAAATCACCATTTTTGGCGAATTCACCGCCGGGTTTTTTCAATAGCTCCCAGGTCATTTGAGCCATCGACTCGAAATCAATGCCGACATGTCTTGTTATACTGGTAGAATGAGACACAGCAGTTTTTATTGGATTTTAGTGGAATTTCTATTTTTCACGAATATTTTAATGAAAAATCTCCATTTTTGGCAAATACACCGCCCGATTTTTTCAATAGCTCCCAGGTCATTTGAGCCATCGACTCCAAATCAATGCCGACATGTCTTGTTATACTGGTAGAATGAGACACAGCAGTTTTTATTGGATTTTAGTGGAATTTCTATTTTTCAGGAATATTTTAATGAAAACTCACCATTTTTGGCGAAAATACCGCCCGAATTTTTCAATAGCTCCCAGGTCATTTGAGCCATCGACTCGAAATCAATGCCGACATGTCTTGTTATACTGGTAGAATGAGACACAGCAGTTTTTATTGGATTTTAGTGGAATTTCTATTTTTCATGAATATTTTAATGAAAAATCACCATTTTTGGCGAATACACCGCCCGATTTTTTCAATAGCTCCCAGGTCATTTGAGCCATCGACTCGAAATCAATGCCGACATGTCTTGTTACACTGGTAGAATGAGACACAGTAGTTTTTATTGGATTTTAGTGGAATTTCTATTTTTCATGAATATTTTAATGAAAAATCACCATTTTTGGCCAATACACCGCCCGATTTTTTCAATAGCTCCCAGGTCATTTGAGCCATCAACTCGAAATCAATGCCGACATGTCTTGTTATACTGGTAGAATGAGACACAGCAGTTTTTATTGGATTTTAGTGGAATTTCTATTTTTCACGAATATTTGAATGAAAAATCACCATTTTTGGCGAATACACCGCCCGATTTTTTCAATAGCTCCCAGGTCATTTGAGCCATCGACTCGAAATCAATGCCGACATGTCTTGTTATACTGGTAGAATGAGACACAGCAGTTTTTATTGGATTTTAGTGGAATTTCTATTTTTCAGGAATATTTTAATGAAAAATCTCCATTTTTGGCGAATACACCGCCCGATTTTTTCAATAGCTCCAAGGTCATTTGAGCCATCGACTCGAAATCAATATCGACATGTCTTGTTATACTGGTAGAATGAGACACAGCAGTTTTTATTGGATTTTAGTGGAATTTCTATTTTTCAGGAATATTTTAATGAAAAATCACCATTTTTGGCGAATACACCGCCCGATTTTTTCAATAGCTCCCAGGTCATTTGAGCCATCGACTCGAAATCAATGCCGACATGTCTTGTTACACTGGTAGAATGAGACACAGTAGTTTTTATTGGATTTTAGTGGAATTTCTATTTTTCATGAATATTTTAATGAAAAATCACCATTTTTGGCGAATACACCGCCCGATTTTTTCAATAGCTCCCAGGTCATTTGAGCCATTGACTCGAAATCAATGCCGACATGTCTTGTTACACTGGTAGAATGAGACACAGCAGTTTTTATTGGATTTTAGTGGAATTTCTATTTTTCATGAATATTTTAATGAAAAATCACCATTTTTGGCGAATACACCGCCCGATTTTTTCAATAGCTCCCAGGTCATTTGAGCCATCGACTCGAAATCAATATCGACATGTCTTGTTATACTGGTAGAATGAGACCCAGCAGTTTTTATTGGATTTTAGTGGAATTTCTATTTTTCAGGAATATTTTAATGAAAAATCTCCATTTTTGGCGAATACACCGCCCGATTTTTTCAATAGCTCCAAGGTCATTTGAGCCATCGACTCGAAATCAATGCCGACATGTCTTGTTATACTGGTAGAATGAGACACAGCAGTTTTTATTGGATTTTAGTGGAATTTCTATTTTTCATGAATATTTTAATGAAAAATCACCATTTTTGGCGAATACACCGCCCGATTTTTTCAATAGCTCCCAGGTCATTTGAGCCATCGACTCGAAATCAATGCCGACATGTCTTGTTATACTGGTAGAATGAGACACAGCAGTTTTTATTGGATTTTAGTGGAATTTCTATTTTTCATGAATATTTTAATGAAAAATCACCATTTTTGGCGAATTCACCGCCGGGTTTTTTCAATAGCTCCCAGGTCATTTGAGCCATCGACTCGAAATCAATGCCGACATGTCTTGTTATACTGGTAGAATGAGACACAGCAGTTTTTATTGGATTTTAGTGGAATTTCTATTTTTCACGAATATTTTAATGAAAAATCTCCATTTTTGGCAAATACACCGCCCGATTTTTTCAATAGCTCCCAGGTCATTTGAGCCATCGACTCGAAATCAATGCCGACATGTCTTGTTATACTGGTAGAATGAGACACAGTAGTTTTTATTGGATTTTAGTGGAATTTCTATTTTTCAGGAATATTTTAATGAAAAATCACCATTTTTGGCGAAAATACCGCCCGAATTTTTCAATAGCTCCCAGGTCATTTGAGCCATCGACTCGAAATCAATGCCGACATGTCTTGTTATACTGGTAGAATGAGACACAGCAGTTTTTATTGGATTTTAGTGGAATTTCTATTTTTCATGAATATTTTAATGAAAAATCACCATTTTTGGCGAATACACCGCCCGATTTTTTCAATAGCTCCCAGGTCATTTGAGCCATCGACTCGAAATCAATGCCGACATGTCTTGTTACACTGGTAGAATGAGACACAGTAGTTTTTATTGGATTTTAGTGGAATTTCTATTTTTCATGAATATTTTAATGAAAAATCACCATTTTTGGCGAATACACCGCCCGATTTTTTCAATAGCTCCCAGGTCATTTGAGCCATTGACTCGAAATCAATGCCGACATGTCTTGTTACACTGGTAGAATGAGACACAGCAGTTTTTATTGGTTTTTAGTGGAATTTCTATTTTTCACGAATATTTGAATGAAAAATCACCATTTTTGGCGAATACACCGCCCGATTTTTTCAATAGCTCCCAGGTCATTTGAGCCATCGACTCGAAATCAATATCGACATGTCTTGTTATACTGGTAGAATGAGACACAGCAGTTTTTATTGGATTTTAGTGGAATTTCTATTTTTCAGGAATATTTTAATGAAAAATCTCCATTTTTGGCGAATACACCGCCCGATTTTTTCAATAGCTCCCAGGTCATTTGAGCCATCGACTCGAAATCAATGCCGACATGTCTTGTTACACTGGTAGAATGAGACACAGCAGTTTTTATTGGATTTTAGTGGAATTTCTATTTTTCATGAATATTTTAATGAAAAATCACCATTTTTGGCCAATACACCGCCCGATTTTTTCAATAGCTCCCAGGTCATTTGAGCCATCAACTCGAAATCAATGCCGACATGTCTTGTTATACTGGTAGAATGAGACACAGCAGTTTTTATTGGATTTTAGTGGAATTTCTATTTTTCACGAATATTTGAATGAAAAATCACCATTTTTGGCGAATACACCGCCCGATTTTTTCAATAGCTCCCAGGTCATTTGAGCCATCGACTCGAAATCAATGCCGACATGTCTTGTTATACTGGTAGAATGAGACACAGCAGTTTTTATTGGATTTTAGTGGAATTTCTATTTTTCAGGAATATTTTAATGAAAAATCTCCATTTTTGGCGAATACACCGCCCGATTTTTTCAATAGCTCCAAGGTCATTTGAGCCATCGACTCGAAATCAATGCCGACATGTCTTGTTATACTGGTAGAATGAGACACAGCAGTTTTTATTGGATTTTAGTGGAATTTCTATTTTTCAGGAATATTTTAATGAAAAATCACCATTTTTGGCGAATACACCGCCCGATTTTTTCAATAGCTCCCAGGTCATTTGAGCCATCGACTCGAAATCAATGCCGACATGTCTTGTTACACTGGTAGAATGAGACACAGTAGTTTTTATTGGATTTTAGTGGAATTTCTATTTTTCATGAATATTTTAATGAAAAATCACCATTTTTGGCGAATACACCGCCCGATTTTTTCAATAGCTCCCAGGTCATTTGAGCCATTGACTCGAAATCAATGCCGACATGTCTTGTTACACTGGTAGAATGAGACACAGCAGTTTTTATTGGATTTTAGTGGAATTTCTATTTTTCATGAATATTTTAATGAAAAATCACCATTTTTGGCGAATACACCGCCCGATTTTTTCAATAGCTCCCAGGTCATTTGAGCCATCGACTCCAAATCAATGCCGACTTGTGTTGTTACACTGGTAGAATGAGACACAGCAGTTTTTATTGGATTTTAGTGGAATTTCTATTTTTCAGGAATATTTTAATGAAAAATCACCATTTTTGGCGAATACACCGCCCGATTTTTTCAATAGCTCCCAGGTCATTTGAGCCATCGACTCGAAATCAATGCCGACATGTCTTGTTATACTGGTAGAATGAGACACAGCAGTTTTTATTGGATTTTAGTGGAATTTCTATTTTTCAGGAATATTTTAATGAAAAATCACCATTTTTGGCGAATACACCGCCCGATTTTTTCAATAGCTCCCAGGTCATTTGAGCCATCGACTCCAGATCAATGCCGACTTGTGGTGTTACACTGGTAGAATAAGACACAGCAGTTTTTATTGGATTTTAGTGGAATTTCTATTTTTCATGAATATTTTAATGAAAAATCACCATTTTTGGCGAATACACCGCCCGATTTTTTCAATAGCTCCCAGGTCATTTGAGCCATCGACTCGAAATCAATGCCGACATGTCTTGTTATACTGGTAGAATGAGACACAGCAGTTTTTATTGGATTTTAGTGGAATTTCTATTTTTCATGAATATTTTAATGAAAAATCACCATTTTTGGCGAATACACCGCCCGATTTTTTCAATAGCTCCCAGGTCATTTGAGCCATCGACTCCAAATCAATGCCGACTTGTGTTGTTACACTGGTAGAATGAGACACAGCAGTTTTTATTGGATTTTAGTGGAATTTCTATTTTTCATGAATATTTTAATGAAAAATCACCATTTTTGGCGAATACACCGCCCGATTTTTTCAATAGCTCCCAGGTCATTTGAGCCATCGACTCAAAATCAATGCCGACATGTCTTGTTACACTGGTAGAATGAGACACAGTAGTTTTTATTGGATTTTAGTGGAATTTCTATTTTTCAGGAATATTTTAATGAAAAATCACCATTTTTGGCGAAAACACCGCCCGATTTTTTCAATAGCTCCCAGGTCATTTGAGCCATCGACTCGAAATCAATGCCGACATGTCTTGTTATACTGGTAGAATGAGACACAGCAGTTTTTATTGGATTTTAGTGGAATTTCTATTTTTCATGAATATTTTAATGAAAAATCACCATTTTTGGCGAAAACACCGCCCGATTTTTTCAATAGCTCCCAGGTCATTTGAGCCATCGACTCGAAATCAATGCCGACATGTCTTGTTATACTGGTAGAATGAGACACAGCAGTTTTTATTGGATTTTAGTGGAATTTCTATTTTTCATGAATATTTTTTTCAAAAAATCACCATTTTTGGCGAATACACCGCCCGATTTTTTCAATAGCACCCAGGTCATTTGAGCCATCGACTCGAAATCAATGCCGACATGTCTTGTTATACTGGTAGAATGAGACACAGCAGTTTTTATTGGATTTTAGTGGAATTTCTATTTTTCATGAATATTTTTTTCAAAAAATCACCATTTTTGGCGAATACACCGCCCGATTTTTTCAATAGCTCCCAGGTCATTTGAGCCATCGACTCGAAATCAATGCCGACATGTCTTGTTATACTGGTAGAATGAGACACAGCAGTTTTTATTGGATTTTAGTGGAATTTCTATTTTTCATGAATATTTTAATGAAAAATCACCATTTTTGGCGAAAACACCGCCCGATTTTTTCAATAGCTCCCAGGTCATTTGAGCCATCGACTCGAAATCAATGCCGACATGTCTTGTTATACTGGTAGAATGAGACACAGCAGTTTTTATTGGATTTTAGTGGAATTTCTATTTTTCAGGAATATTTTAATGAAAAATCACCATTTTTGGCGAATACACCGCCCGATTTTTTCAATAGCTCCCAGGTCATTTGAGCCATCGACTCCAAATCAATGCCGACATGTCTTGTTATACTGGTAGAATGAGACACAGCAGTTTTTATTGGATTTTAGTGGAATTTCTATTTTTCATGAATATTTTAATGAAAAATCACCATTTTTGGCGAATACACCGCCCGATTTTTTCAATAGCTCCCAGGTCATTTGAGCCATCGACTCGAAATCAATGCCGACATGTCTTGTTATACTGGTAGAATGAGACACAGCAGTTTTTATTGGATTTTAGTGGAATTTCTATTTTTCATGAATATTTTAATGAAAAATCACCATTTTTGGCGAATACACCGCCCGATTTTTTCAATAGCTCCCAGGTCATTTGAGCCATCGACTCGAAATCAATGCCGACATGTCTTGTTATACTGGTAGAATGAGACACAGCAGTTTTTATTGGATTTTAGTGGAATTTCTATTTTTCAGGAATATTTTAATGAAAAATCACCATTTTTGGCGAATACACCGCCCGATTTTTTCAATAGCTCCCAGGTCATTTGAGCCATCGACTCGAAATCAATGCCGACATGTCTTGTTATACTGGTAGAATGAGACACAGCAGTTTTTATTGGATTTTAGTGGAATTTCTATTTTTCACGAATATTTTAATGAAAAATCACCATTTTTGGCGAATACACCGCCCGATTTTTTCAATAGCTCCCAGGTCATTTGAGCCATCGACTCCAAATCAATGCCGACATGTCTTGTTACACTGGTAGAATGAGACACAGCAGTTTTTATTGGATTTTAGTGGAATTTCTATTTTTCACGAATATTTTAATGAAAAATCACCATTTTTTGCGAATACACCGCCCGATTTTTTCAATAGCTCCCAGGTCATTTGAGCCATCGACTCCAAATCAATGCCGACATGTCTTGTTATACTGGTAGAATGAGACACAGCGGTTTTTATTGGATTTTAGTGGAATTTCTATTTTTCATGAATATTTTTTTCAAAAAATCACCATTTTTGGCGAATACACCGCCCGATTTTTTCAATAGCTCCCAGGTCATTTGAGCCATCGACTCCAAATCAATGCCGACATGTCTTGTTATACTGGTAGAATGAGACACAGCAGTTTTTATTGGATTTTAGTGGAATTTCTATTTTTCATGAATATTTTTTTCAAAAAATCACCATTTTTGGCGAATACACCGCCCGATTTTTTCAATAGCTCCCAGGTCATTTGAGCCATCGACTCGAAATCAATGCCGACATGTCTTGTTACACTGGTAGAATGAGACACAGCAGTTTTTATTGGATTTTAGTGGAATTTCTATTTTTCATGAATATTTTTTTCAAAAAATCACCATTTTTGGCGAATACACCGCCCGATTTTTTCAATAGCTCCCAGGTCATTTGAGCCATCGACTCGAAATCAATGCCGACATGTCTTGTTACACTGGTAGAATGAGACACAGCAGTTTTTATTGGATTTTAGTGGAATTTCTATTTTTCATGAATATTTTTTTCAAAAAATCACCATTTTTGGCGAATACACCGCCCGATTTTTTCAATAGCTCCCAGGTCATTTGAGCCATCGACTCGAAATCAATGCCGACATGTCTTGTTATACTGGTAGAATGAGACACAGCAGTTTTTATTGGATTTTAGTGGAATTTCTATTTTTCAGGAATATTTTAATGAAAAATCACCATTTTTGGCGAATACACCGCCCGATTTTTTCAATAGCTCCCAGGTCATTTGAGCCATCGACTCGAAATCAATGCCGACATGTCTTGTTATACTGGTAGAATGAGACACAGCAGTTTTTATTGGATTTTAGTGGAATTTCTATTTTTCATGAATATTTTTTTCAAAAAATCACCATTTTTGGCGAATACACCGCCCGATTTTTTCAATAGCTCCCAGGTCATTTGAGCCATCGACTCGAAATCAATGCCGACATGTCTTGTTATACTGGTAGAATGAGACACAGCAGTTTTTATTGGATTTTAGTGGAATTTCTATTTTTCATGAATATTTTTTTCAAAAAATCACCATTTTTGGCGAATACACCGCCCGATTTTTTCAATAGCTCCCAGGTCATTTGAGCCATCGACTCGAAATCAATGCCGACATGTCTTGTTACACTGGTAGAATGAGACACAGCAGTTTTTATTGGATTTTAGTGGAATTTCTATTTTTCAGGAATATTTTAATGAAAAATCACCATTTTTGGCGAATACACCGCCCGATTTTTTCAATAGCTCCCAGGTCATTTGAGCCATCGACTCGAAATCAATGCCGACATGTCTTGTTATACTGGTAGAATGAGACACAGCAGTTTTTATTGGATTTTAGTGGAATTTCTATTTTTCAGGAATATTTTAATGAAAAATCATCATTTTTTGC
Organism: Pagrus major; assembly: GCF_040436345.1. Lineage (NCBI taxonomy): Eukaryota > Metazoa > Chordata > Actinopteri > Spariformes > Sparidae > Pagrus > Pagrus major. The sequence goes on along the minus strand of NC_133234.1, from coordinate 14,804,684 downwards.
GAATACACCGCCCGATTTTTTCAATAGCTCCCAGGTCATTTGAGCCATCGACTCGAAATCAATGCCGACATGTCTTGTTATACTGGTAGAATGAGACACAGCAGTTTTTATTGGATTTTAGTGGAATTTCTATTTTTCATGAATATTTTTTTCAAAAAATCACCATTTTTGGCGAATACACCGCCCGATTTTTTCAATAGCTCCCAGGTCATTTGAGCCATCGACTCCAAATCAATGCCGACATGTCTTGTTATACTGGTAGAATGAGACACAGCAGTTTTTATTGGATTTTAGTGGAATTTCTATTTTTCATGAATATTTTAATGAAAAATCACCATTTTTGGCGAATACACCGCCCGATTTTTTCAATAGCTCCCAGGTCATTTGAGCCATCGACTCGAAATCAATGCCGACATGTCTTGTTACACTGGTAGAATGAGACACAGCAGTTTTTATTGGATTTTAGTGGAATTTCTATTTTTCAGGAATATTTTAATGAAAAATCACCATTTTTGGCGAATACACCGCCCGATTTTTTCAATAGCTCCCAGGTCATTTGAGCCATCGACTCGAAATCAATGCCGACATGTCTTGTTATACTGGTAGAATGAGACACAGCAGTTTTTATTGGATTTTAGTGGAATTTCTATTTTTCATGAATATTTTTTTCAAAAAAATCACCATTTTTGGCGAATACACCGCCCGATTTTTTCAATAGCTCCCAGGTCATTTGAGCCATCGACTCGAAATCAATGCCGACATGTCTTGTTATACTGGTAGAATGAGACACAGCAGTTTTTATTGGATTTTAGTGGAATTTCTATTTTTCAGGAATATTTTAATGAAAAATCACCATTTTTGGCGAATACACCGCCCGATTTTTTCAATAGCTCCCAGGTCATTTGAGCCATCGACTCGAAATCAATGCCGACATGTCTTGTTATACTGGTAGAATGAGACACAGCAGTTTTTATTGGATTTTAGTGGAATTTCTATTTTTCATGAATATTTTTTTCAAAAAATCACCATTTTTGGCGAATACACCGCCCGATTTTTTCAATAGCTCCCAGGTCATTTGAGCCATCGACTCCAAATCAATGCCGACATGTCTTGTTATACTGGTAGAATGAGACACAGCAGTTTTTATTGGATTTTAGTGGAATTTCTATTTTTCAGGAATATTTTAATGAAAAATCACCATTTTTGGCGAATACACCGCCCGATTTTTTCAATAGCTCCCAGGTCATTTGAGCCATCGACTCGAAATCAATGCCGACATGTCTTGTTATACTGGTAGAATGAGACACAGCAGTTTTTATTGGATTTTAGTGGAATTTCTATTTTTCAGGAATATTTTAATGAAAAATCATCATTTTTTGCGAATACACCGCCCGATTTTTTCAATAGCTCCCAGGTCATTTGAGCCATCGACTCGAAATCAATGCCGACATGTCTTGTTATACTGGTAGAATGAGACACAGCAGTTTTTATTGGATTTTAGTGGAATTTCTATTTTTCATGAATATTTTAATGAAAAATCACCATTTTTGGCGAATACACCGCCCGATTTTTTCAATAGCTCCCAGGTCATTTGAGCCATCGACTCGAAATCAATGCCGACATGTCTTGTTATACTGGTAGAATGAGACACAGCAGTTTTTATTGGATTTTAGTGGAATTTCTATTTTTCATGAATATTTTTTTCAAAAAATCACCATTTTTGGCGAATACACCGCCCGATTTTTTCAATAGCTCCCAGGTCATTTGAGCCATCGACTCCAAATCAATGCCGACATGTCTTGTTATACTGGTAGAATGAGACACAGCAGTTTTTATTGGATTTTAGTGGAATTTCTATTTTTCATGAATATTTTTTTCAAAAAATCACCATTTTTGGCGAATACACCGCCCGATTTTTTCAATAGCTCCCAGGTCATTTGAGCCATCGACTCGAAATCAATGCCGACATGTCTTGTTACACTGGTAGAATGAGACACAGCAGTTTTTATTGGATTTTAGTGGAATTTCTATTTTTCAGGAATATTTTAATGAAAAATCACCATTTTTGGCGAATACACCGCCCGATTTTTTCAATAGCTCCCAGGTCATTTGAGCCATCGACTCGAAATCAATGCCGACATGTCTTGTTATACTGGTAGAATGAGACACAGCAGTTTTTATTGGATTTTAGTGGAATTTCTATTTTTCATGAATATTTTTTTCAAAAAAATCACCATTTTTGGCGAATACACCGCCCGATTTTTTCAATAGCTCCCAGGTCATTTGAGCCATCGACTCGAAATCAATGCCGACATGTCTTGTTATACTGGTAGAATGAGACACAGCAGTTTTTATTGGATTTTAGTGGAATTTCTATTTTTCACGAATATTTTAATGAAAAATCACCATTTTTGGCGAATACACCGCCCAATTTTTTCAATAGCTCCCAGGTCATTTGAGCCATCGACTCGAAATCAATGCCGACATGTCTTGTTACACTGGTAGAATGAGACACAGCAGTTTTTATTGGATTTTAGTGGAATTTCTATTTTTCATGAATATTTTTTTCAAAAAATCACCATTTTTGGCGAATACACCGCCCGATTTTTTCAATAGCTCCCAGGTCATTTGAGCCATCGACTCGAAATCAATGCCGACATGTCTTGTTATACTGGTAGAATGAGACACAGCAGTTTTTATTGGATTTTAGTGGAATTTCTATTTTTCACGAATATTTTAATGAAAAATCACCATTTTTGGCGAATACACCGCCCGATTTTTTCAATAGCTCCCAGGTCATTTGAGCCATCGACTCGAAATCAATGCCGACATGTCTTGTTATACTGGTAGAATGAGACACAGCAGTTTTTATTGGATTTTAGTGGAATTTCTATTTTTCATGAATATTTTTTTCAAAAAATCACCATTTTTGGCGAATACACCGCCCGATTTTTTCAATAGCTCCCAGGTCATTTGAGCCATCGACTCGAAATCAATGCCGACATGTCTTGTTATACTGGTAGAATGAGACACAGCAGTTTTTATTGGATTTTAGTGGAATTTCTATTTTTCACGAATATTTTAATGAAAAATCACCATTTTTGGCGAATACACCGCCCGATTTTTTCAATAGCTCCCAGGTCATTTGAGCCATCGACTCGAAATCAATGCCGACATGTCTTGTTATACTGGTAGAATGAGACACAGCAGTTTTTATTGGATTTTAGTGGAATTTCTATTTTTCATGAATATTTTTTTCAAAAAATCACCATTTTTGGCGAATACACCGCCCGATTTTTTCAATAGCTCCCAGGTCATTTGAGCCATCGACTCGAAATCAATGCCGACATGTCTTGTTATACTGGTAGAATGAGACACAGCAGTTTTTATTGGATTTTAGTGGAATTTCTATTTTTCAGGAATATTTTAATGAAAAATCACCATTTTTGGCGAATACACCGCCCGATTTTTTCAATAGCTCCCAGGTCATTTGAGCCATCGACTCGAAATCAATGCCGACATGTCTTGTTATACTGGTAGAATGAGACACAGCAGTTTTTATTGGATTTTAGTGGAATTTCTATTTTTCAGGAATATTTTAATGAAAAATCATCATTTTTTGCGAATACACCGCCCGATTTTTTCAATAGCTCCCAGGTCATTTGAGCCATCGACTCGAAATCAATGCCGACATGTCTTGTTATACTGGTAGAATGAGACACAGCAGTTTTTATTGGATTTTAGTGGAATTTCTATTTTTCACGAATATTTTAATGAAAAATCACCATTTTTGGCGAATACACCGCCCGATTTTTTCAATAGCTCCCAGGTCATTTGAGCCATCGACTCGAAATCAATGCCGACATGTCTTGTTACACTGGTAGAATGAGACACAGCAGTTTTTATTGGATTTTAGTGGAATTTCTATTTTTCATGAATATTTTAATGAAAAATCACCATTTTTGGCGAATACACCGCCCGATTTTTTCAATAGCTCCCAGGTCATTTGAGCCATCGACTCGAAATCAATGCCGACATGTCTTGTTATACTGGTAGAATGAGACACAGCAGTTTTTATTGGATTTTAGTGGAATTTCTATTTTTCATGAATATTTTTTTCAAAAAATCACCATTTTTGGCGAATACACCGCCCGATTTTTTCAATAGCACCCAGGTCATTTGAGCCATCGACTCCAAATCAATGCCGACATGTCTTGTTATACTGGTAGAATGAGACACAGCAGTTTTTATTGGATTTTAGTGGAATTTCTATTTTTCAGGAATATTTTAATGAAAAATCACCATTTTTGGCGAATACACCGCCCGATTTTTTCAATAGCTCCCAGGTCATTTGAGCCATCGACTCGAAATCAATGCCGACATGTCTTGTTATACTGGTAGAATGAGACACAGCAGTTTTTATTGGATTTTAGTGGAATTTTTATTTTTCATGAATATTTTAATGAAAAATCACCATTTTTGGCGAATACACCGCCCGATTTTTTCAATAGCTCCCAGGTCATTTGAGCCATCGACTCGAAATCAATGCCGACATGTCTTGTTATACTGGTAGAATGAGACACAGCAGTTTTTATCGGATTTTAGTGGAATTTCTATTTTTCATGAATATTTTTTTCAAAAAATCACCATTTTTGGCGAATACACCGCCCGATTTTTTCAATAGCTCCCAGGTCATTTGAGCCATCGACTCGAAATCAATGCCGACATGTCTTGTTATACTGGTAGAATGAGACACAGCAGTTTTTATTGGATTTTAGTGGAATTTCTATTTTTCATGAATATTTTTTTCAAAAAATCACCATTTTTGGCGAATACACCGCCCGATTTTTTCAATAGCTCCCAGGTCATTTGAGCCATCGACTCCAAATCAATGCCGACATGTCTTGTTATACTGGTAGAATGAGACACAGCAGTTTTTATTGGATTTTAGTGGAATTTCTATTTTTCATGAATATTTTTTTCAAAAAATCACCATTTTTGGCGAATACACCGCCCGATTTTTTCAATAGCTCCCAGGTCATTTGAGCCATCGACTCGAAATCAATGCCGACATGTCTTGTTATACTGGTAGAATGAGACACAGCAGTTTTTATTGGATTTTAGTGGAATTTCTATTTTTCACGAATATTTTAATGAAAAATCACCATTTTTGGCGAATACACCGCCCGATTTTTTCAATAGCTCCCAGGTCATTTGAGCCATCGACTCGAAATCAATGCCGACATGTCTTGTTATACTGGTAGAATGAGACACAGCAGTTTTTATTGGATTTTAGTGGAATTTCTATTTTTCACGAATATTTTAATGAAAAATCACCATTTTTGGCGAATACACCGCCCGATTTTTTCAATAGCTCCCAGGTCATTTGAGCCATCGACTCGAAATCAATGCCGACATGTCTTGTTACACTGGTAGAATGAGACACAGCAGTTTTTATTGGATTTTAGTGGAATTTCTATTTTTCATGAATATTTTAATGAAAAATCACCATTTTTGGCGAATACACCGCCCGATTTTTTCAATAGCTCCCAGGTCATTTGAGCCATCGACTCGAAATCAATGCCGACATGTCTTGTTATACTGGTACAATGAGACACAGCAGTTTTTATTGGATTTTAGTGGAATTTCTATTTTTCAGGAATATTTTAATGAAAAATCACCATTTTTGGCGAATACACCTCCCGATTTTTTCAATAGCTCCCAGGTCATTTGAGCCATCGACTCGAAATCAATGCCGACATGTCTTGTTATACTGGTAGAATGAGACACAGCAGTTTTTATTGGATTTTAGTGGAATTTTTATTTTTCATGAATATTTTAATGAAAAATCACCATTTTTGGCGAATACACCGCCCGATTTTTTCAATAGCTCCCAGGTCATTTGAGCCATCGACTCCAAATCAATGCCGACATGTCTTGTTATACTGGTAGAATGAGACACAGCAGTTTTTATTGGATTTTAGTGGAATTTCTATTTTTCATGAATATTTTTTTCAAAAAATCACCATTTTTGGCGAATACACCGCCCGATTTTTTCAATAGCTCCCAGGTCATTTGAGCCATCGACTCGAAATCAATGCCGACATGTCTTGTTACACTGGTAGAATGAGACACAGCAGTTTTTATTGGATTTTAGTGGAATTTCTATTTTTCATGAATATTTTTTTCAAAAAATCACCATTTTTGGCGAATACACCGCCCGATTTTTTCAATAGCTCCCAGGTCATTTGAGCCATCGACTCGAAATCAATGCCGACATGTCTTGTTATACTGGTAGAATGAGACACAGCAGTTTTTATTGGATTTTAGTGGAATTTCTATTTTTCAGGAATATTTTAATGAAAAATCACCATTTTTGGCGAATACACCGCCCGATTTTTTCAATAGCTCCCAGGTCATTTGAGCCATCGACTCGAAATCAATGCCGACATGTCTTGTTATACTGGTAGAATGAGACACAGCAGTTTTTATTGGATTTTAGTGGAATTTCTATTTTTCATGAATATTTTTTTCAAAAAATCACCATTTTTGGCGAATACACCGCCCGATTTTTTCAATAGCTCCCAGGTCATTTGAGCCATCGACTCCAAATCAATGCCGACATGTCTTGTTATACTGGTAGAATGAGACACAGCAGTTTTTATTGGATTTTAGTGGAATTTCTATTTTTCATGAATATTTTTTTCAAAAAATCACCATTTTTGGCGAATACACCGCCCGATTTTTTCAATAGCTCCCAGGTCATTTGAGCCATCGACTCGAAATCAATGCCGACATGTCTTGTTATACTGGTAGAATGAGACACAGCAGTTTTTATTGGATTTTAGTGGAATTTCTATTTTTCATGAATATTTTAATGAAAAATCACCATTTTTGGCGAATACACCGCCCGATTTTTTCAATAGCTCCCAGGTCATTTGAGCCATCGACTCGAAATCAATGCCGACATGTCTTGTTATACTGGTAGAATGAGACACAGCAGTTTTTATTGGATTTTAGTGGAATTTCTATTTTTCATGAATATTTTAATGAAAAATCACCATTTTTGGCGAATACACCGCGCAATTTTTTCAATAGCTCCCAGGTCATTTGAGCCATCGACTCGAAATCAATGCCGACATGTCTTGTTATACTGGTAGAATGAGACACAGCAGTTTTTATTGGATTTTAGTGGAATTTCTATTTTTCATGAATATTTTTTTCAAAAAATCACCATTTTTGGCGAATACACCGCCCGATTTTTTCAATAGCTCCCAGGTCATTTGAGCCATCGACTCGAAATCAATGCCGACATGTCTTGTTACACTGGTAGAATGAGACACAGCAGTTTTTATTGGATTTTAGTGGAATTTCTATTTTTCAGGAATATTTTAATGAAAAATCACCATTTTTGGCGAATACACCGCCCGATTTTTTCAATAGCTCCCAGGTCATTTGAGCCATCGACTCGAAATCAATGCTGACATGTCTTGTTATACTGGTAGAATGAGACACAGCAGTTTTTATTGGATTTTAGTTGAATTTCTATTTTTCACGAATATTTTAATGAAAAATCACCATTTTTGGCGAATACACCGCCCGATTTTTTCAATAGCTCCCAGGTCATTTGAGCCATCGACTCCAAATCAATGCCGACATGTCTTGTTATACTGGTAGAATGAGACACAGCAGTTTTTATTGGATTTTAGTGGAATTTCTATTTTTCATGAATATTTTAATGAAAAATCACCATTTTTGGCGAATACACCGCCCGATTTTTTCAATAGCTCCCAGGTCATTTGAGCCATCGACTCGAAATCAATGCCGACATGTCTTGTTATACTGGTACAATGAGACACAGCAGTTTTTATTGGATTTTAGTGGAATTTCTATTTTTCATGAATATTTTTTTCAAAAAATCACCATTTTTGGCGAATACACCGCCCGATTTTTTCAATAGCTCCCAGGTCATTTGAGCCATCGACTCGAAATCAATGCCGACATGTCTTGTTATACTGGTAGAATGAGACACAGCAGTTTTTATTGGATTTTAGTGGAATTTCTATTTTTCATGAATATTTTTTTCAAAAATTCACCATTTTTGGCGAATACACCGCCCGATTTTTTCAATAGCTCCCAGGTCATTTGAGCCATCGACTCCAAATCAATGCCGGCATGTCTTGTTATACTGGTAGAATGAGACACAGCAGTTTTTATTGGATTTTAGTGGAATTTCTATTTTTCATGAATATTTTTTTCAAAAAATCACCATTTTTGGCGAATACACCGCCCGATTTTTTCAATAGCTCCCAGGTCATTTGAGCCATCGACTCCAAATCAATGCCGACATGTCTTGTTATACTGGTAGAATGAGACACAGCAGTTTTTATTGGATTTTAGTGGAATTTCTATTTTTCACGAATATTTTAATGAAAAATCACCATTTTTTGCGAATACACCGCCCGATTTTTTCAATAGCTCCCAGGTCATTTGAGCCATCGACTCGAAATCAATGCCGACATGTCTTGTTATACTGGTAGAATGAGACACAGCAGTTTTTATTGGATTTTAGTGGAATTTCTATTTTTCATGAATATTTTTTTCAAAAAATCACCATTTTTGGCGAATACACCGCCCGATTTTTTCAATAGCTCCCAGGTCATTTGAGCCATCGACTCGAAATCAATGCCGACATGTCTTGTTACACTGGTAGAATGAGACACAGCAGTTTTTATTGGATTTTAGTGGAATTTCTATTTTTCATGAATATTTTTTTCAAAAAATCACCATTTTTGGCGAATACACCGCCCGATTTTTTCAATAGCTCCCAGGTCATTTGAGCCATCGACTCCAAATCAATGCCGACATGTCTTGTTGTACTGGTAGAATGAGACACAGCAGTTTTTATTGGATTTTAGTGGAATTTCTATTTTTCATGAATATTTTAATGAAAAATCACCATTTTTGGCGAATACACTGCCCGATTTTTTCAATAGCTCCCAGGTCATTTGAGCCATCGACTCGAAATCAATGCTGACATGTCTTGTTATACTGGTAGAATGAGACACAGCAGTTTTTATTGGATTTTAGTGGAATTTCTATTTTTCACGAATATTTTAATGAAAAATCACCATTTTTTGCGAATACACCGCCCGATTTTTTCAATAGCTCCCAGGTCATTTGAGCCATCGACTCGAAATCAATGCCGACATGTCTTGTTATACTGGTAGAATGAGACACAGCAGTTTTTATTGGATTTTAGTGGAATTTCTATTTTTCATGAATATTTTTTTCAGAAAATCACCATTTTTGGCGAATACACCGCCCGATTTTTTCAATAGCTCCCAGGTCATTTGAGCCATCGACTCGAAATCAATGCCGACATGTCTTGTTACACTGGTAGAATGAGACACAGCAGTTTTTATTGGATTTTAGTGGAATTTCTATTTTTCATGAATATTTTTTTCAAAAAATCACCATTTTTGGCGAATACACCGCCCGATTTTTTCAATAGCTCCCAGGTCATTTGAGCCATCGACTCGAAATCAATGCCGACATGTCTTGTTATACTGGTAGAATGAGACACAGCAGTTTTTATTGGATTTTAGTGGAATTTCTATTTTTCAGGAATATTTTAATGAAAAATCACCATTTTTGGCGAATACACCGCCCGATTTTTTCAATAGCTCCCAGGTCATTTGAGCCATCGACTCGAAATCAATGCCGACATGTCTTGTTATACTGGTAGAATGAGACACAGCAGTTTTTATTGGATTTTAGTGGAATTTCTATTTTTCATGAATATTTTAATGAAAAATCACCATTTTTGGCGAATACACCGCCCGATTTTTTCAATAGCTCCCAGGTCATTTGAGCCATCGACTCCAAATCAATGCCGACATGTCTTGTTATACTGGTAGAATGAGACACAGCAGTTTTTATTGGATTTTAGTGGAATTTCTATTTTTCATGAATATTTTAATGAAAAATCACCATTTTTGGCGAATACACCGCCCGATTTTTTCAATAGCTCGCAGGTCATTTGAGCCATCGACTCGAAATCAATGCCGACATGTCTTGTTACACTGGTAGAATGAGACACAGCAGTTTTTATTGGATTTTAGTGGAATTTCTATTTTTCAGGAATATTTTAATGAAAAATCACCATTTTTGGCGAATACACCGCCCGATTTTTTCAATAGCTCCCAGGTCATTTGAGCCATCGACTCGAAATCAATGCCGACATGTCTTGTTATACTGGTAGAATGAGACACAGCAGTTTTTATTGGATTTTAGTGGAATTTCTATTTTTCATGAATATTTTAATGAAAAATCACCATTTTTGGCGAATACACCGCCCGATTTTTTCAATAGCTCCCAGGTCATTTGAGCCATCGACTCGAAATCAATGCCGACATGTCTTGTTATACTGGTACAATGAGACACAGCAGTTTTTATTGGATTTTAGTGGAATTTCTATTTTTCATGAATATTTTTTTCAAAAAATCACCATTTTTGGCCAATACACCGCCCGATTTTTTCAATAGCTCCCAGGTCATTTGAGCCATCGACTCGAAATCAATGCCGACATGTCTTGTTATACTGGTAGAATGAGACACAGCAGTTTTTATTGGATTTTAGTGGAATTTCTATTTTTCATGAATATTTTTTTCAAAAAATCACCATTTTTGGCGAATACACCGCCCGATTTTTTCAATAGCTCCCAGGTCATTTGAGCCATCGACTCGAAATCAATGCCGGCATGTCTTGTTATACTGGTAGAATGAGACACAGCAGTTTTTATTGGATTTTAGTGGAATTTCTATTTTTCATGAATATTTTAATGAAAAATCACCATTTTTGGCGAATACACCGCCCGATTTTTTCAATAGTTCCCAGGTCATTTGAGCCATCGACTCGAAATCAATGCTGACATGTCTTGTTATACTGGTAGAATGAGACACAGCAGTTTTTATTGGATTTTAGTGGAATTTCTATTTTTCATGAATATTTTAATGAAAAATCACCATTAAAAATCACCATTTTTGGCCAATACACCGCCCGATTTTTTCAATAGCTCCCAGGTCATTTGAGCCATCGACTCGAAATCAATGCCGACATGTCTTGTTATACTGGTAGAATGAGACACAGCAGTTTTTATTGGATTTTAGTGGAATTTCTATTTTTCATGAATATTTTAATGAAAAATCACCATTAAAAATCACCATTTTTGGCGAATACACCGCCCGATTTTTTCAATAGCTCCCAGGTCATTTGAGCCATCGACTCCAAATCAATGCCGACATGTCTTGTTATACTGGTAGAATGAGACACAGCAGTTTTTATTGGATTTTAGTGGAATTTCTATTTTTCATGAATATTTTTTTCAAAAAATCACCATTTTTGGCGAATACACCGCCCGATTTTTTCAATAGCTCCCAGGTCATTTGAGCCATCGACTCCAAATCAATGCCGACATGTCTTGTTATACTGGTAGAATGAGACACAGCAGTTTTTATTGGATTTTAGTGGAATTTCTATTTTTCATGAATATTTTTTTCAAAAAATCACCATTTTTGGCGAATACACCGCCCGATTTTTTCAATAGCTCCCAGGTCATTTGAGCCATCGACTCGAAATCAATGCCGACATGTCTTGTTATACTGGTAGAATGAGACACAGCAGTTTTTATTGGATTTTAGTGGAATTTCTATTTTTCACGAATATTTTAATGAAAAATCACCATTTTTTGCGAATACACCGCCCGATTTTTTCAATAGCTCCCAGGTCATTTGAGCCATCGACTCGAAATCAATGCCGACATGTCTTGTTATACTGGTAGAATGAGACACAGCAGTTTTTATTGGATTTTAGTGGAATTTCTATTTTTCAGGAATATTTTAATGAAAAATCACCATTTTTGGCGAATACACCGCCCGATTTTTTCAATAGCTCCCAGGTCATTTGAGCCATCGACTCGAAATCAATGCCGACATGTCTTGTTATACTGGTAAAAAGAGACACAGCAGTTTTTATTGGATTTTAGTGGAATTTCTATTTTTCATGAATATTTTTTTCAAAAAATCACCATTTTTGGCGAATACACCGCCCGATTTTTTCAATAGCTCCCAGGTCATTTGAGCCATCGACTCGAAATCAATGCCGGCATGTCTTGTTATACTGGTAGAATGAGACACAGCAGTTTTTATTGGATTTTAGTGGAATTTCTATTTTTCATGAATATTTTAATGAAAAATCACCATTTTTGGCGAATACACCGCCCGATTTTTTCAATAGCTCCCAGGTCATTTGAGCCATCGACTCGAAATCAATGCTGACATGTCTTGTTATACTGGTAGAATGAGACACAGCAGTTTTTATTGGATTTTAGTGGAATTTCTATTTTTCATGAATATTTTAATGAAAAATCACCATTAAAAATCACCATTTTTGGCGAATACACCGCCCGATTTTTTCAATAGCTCCCAGGTCATTTGAGCCATCGACTCCAAATCAATGCCGACATGTCTTGTTATACTGGTAGAATGAGACACAGCAGTTTTTATTGGATTTTAGTGGAATTTCTATTTTTCATGAATATTTTTTTCAAAAAATCACCATTTTTGGCGAATACACCGCCCGATTTTTTCAATAGCTCCCAGGTCATTTGAGCCATCGACTCCAAATCAATGCCGACATGTCTTGTTATACTGGTAGAATGAGACACAGCAGTTTTTATTGGATTTTAGTGGAATTTCTATTTTTCATGAATATTTTTTTCAAAAAATCACCATTTTTGGCGAATACACCGCCCGATTTTTTCAATAGCTCCCAGGTCATTTGAGCCATCGACTCGAAATCAATGCCGACATGTCTTGTTATACTGGTAGAATGAGACACAGCAGTTTTTATTGGATTTTAGTGGAATTTCTATTTTTCACGAATATTTTAATGAAAAATCACCATTTTTTGCGAATACACCGCCCGATTTTTTCAATAGCTCCCAGGTCATTTGAGCCATCGACTCGAAATCAATGCCGACATGTCTTGTTATACTGGTAGAATGAGACACAGCAGTTTTTATTGGATTTTAGTGGAATTTCTATTTTTCAGGAATATTTTAATGAAAAATCACCATTTTTGGCGAATACACCGCCCGATTTTTTCAATAGCTCCCAGGTCATTTGAGCCATCGACTCGAAATCAATGCCGACATGTCTTGTTATACTGGTAAAAAGAGACACAGCAGTTTTTATTGGATTTTAGTGGAATTTCTATTTTTCATGAATATTTTTTTCAAAAAATCACCATTTTTTGCGAATACACCGCCCGATTTTTTCAATAGCTCCCAGGTCATTTGAGCCATCGACTCGAAATCAATGCCGACATGTCTTGTTATACTGGTAGAATGAGACACAGCAGTTTTTATTGGATTTTAGTGGAATTTCTATTTTTCATGAATATTTTAATGAAAAATCACCATTTTTGGCGAATACACCGCGCGATTTTTTCAATAGCTCCCAGGTCATTTGAGCCATCGACTCGAAATCAATGCCGACATGTCTTGTTATACTGGTAGAATGAGACACAGCAGTTTTTATTGGATTTTAGTGGAATTTCTATTTTTCATGAATATTTTTTTCAAAAAATCACCATTATTGGCGAATACACCGCCCGATTTTTTCAATAGCTCCCAGGTCATTTGAGCCATCGACTCGAAATCAATGCCGACATGTCTTGTTACACTGGTAGAATGAGACACAGCAGTTTTTATTGGATTTTAGCGGAATTTCTATTTTTCATGAATATTTTTTTCAAAAAATCACCATTTTTGGCGAATACACCGCCCGATTTTTTCAATAGCTCCCAGGTCATTTGAGCCATCGACTCGAAATCAATGCCGACATGTCTTGTTATACTGGTAGAATGAGACACAGCAGTTTTTATTGGATTTTAGTGGAATTTCTATTTTTCATGAATATTTTTTTCAAAAAATCACCATTTTTGGCGAATACACCGCCCGATTTTTTCAATAGCTCCCAGGTCATTTGAGCCATCGACTCGAAATCAATGCCGACATGTCTTGTTATACTGGTAAAAAGAGACACAGCAGTTTTTATTGGATTTTAGTGGAATTTCTATTTTTCATGAATATTTTTTTCAAAAAATCACCATTTTTTGCGAATACACCGCCCGATTTTTTCAATAGCTCCCAGGTCATTTGAGCCATCGACTCGAAATCAATGCCGACATGTCTTGTTATACTGGTAGAATGAGACACAGCAGTTTTTATTGGATTTTAGTGGAATTTCTATTTTTCATGAATATTTTAATGAAAAATCACCATTTTTGGCGAATACACCGCGCGATTTTTTCAATAGCTCCCAGGTCATTTGAGCCATCGACTCGAAATCAATGCCGACATGTCTTGTTATACTGGTAGAATGAGACACAGCAGTTTTTATTGGATTTTAGTGGAATTTCTATTTTTCATGAATATTTTAATGAAAAATCACCATTTTTGGCGAATACACCGCGCGATTTTTTCAATAGCTCCCAGGTCATTTGAGCCATCGACTCGAAATCAATGCCGACATGTCTTGTTATACTGGTAGAATGAGACACAGCAGTTTTTATTGGATTTTAGTGGAATTTCTATTTTTCATGAATATTTTTTTCAAAAAATCACCATTATTGGCGAATACACCGCCCGATTTTTTCAATAGCTCCCAGGTCATTTGAGCCATCGACTCGAAATCAATGCCGACATGTCTTGTTACACTGGTAGAATGAGACACAGCAGTTTTTATTGGATTTTAGTGGAATTTCTATTTTTCATGAATATTTTTTTCAAAAAATCACCATTTTTGGCGAATACACCGCCCGATTTTTTCAATAGCTCCCAGGTCATTTGAGCCATCGACTCGAAATCAATGCCGACATGTCTTGTTATACTGGTAGAATGAGACACAGCAGTTTTTATTGGATTTTAGTGGAATTTCTATTTTTCATGAATATTTTTTTCAAAAAATCACCATTTTTGGCGAATACACCGCCCGATTTTTTCAATAGCTCCCAGGTCATTTGAGCCATCGACTCCAAATCAATGCCGACATGTCTTGTTATACTGGTAGAATGAGACACAGCAGTTTTTATTGGATTTTAGTGGAATTTCTATTTTTCATGAATATTTTTTTCAAAAAATCACCATTTTTGGCGAATACACCGCCCGATTTTTTCAATAGCTCCCAGGTCATTTGAGCCATCGACTCGAAATCAATGCCGACATGTCTTGTTATACTGGTAGAATGAGACACAGCAGTTTTTATTGGATTTTAGTGGAATTTCTATTTTTCATGAATATTTTTTTCAAAAAATCACCATTTTTGGCGAATACACCGCCCGATTTTTTCAATAGCTCCCAGGTCATTTGAGCCATCGACTCGAAATCAATGCCGACATGTCTTGTTATACTGGTAGAATGAGACACAGCAGTTTTTATTGGATTTTAGTGGAATTTCTATTTTTCATGAATATTTTTTTCAAAAAATCACCATTTTTGGCGAATACACCGCCCGATTTTTTCAATAGCTCCCAGGTCATTTGAGCCATCGACTCGAAATCAATGCCGACATGTCTTGTTATACTGGTAGAATGAGACACAGCAGTTTTTATTGGATTTTAGTGGAATTTCTATTTTTCACGAATATTTTAATGAAAAATCACCATTTTTGGCGAATACACCGCCCGATTTTTTCAATAGCTCCCAGGTCATTTGAGCCATCGACTCGAAATCAATGCCGACATGTCTTGTTATACTGGTAGAATGAGACACAGCAGTTTTTATTGGATTTTAGTGGAATTTCTATTTTTCATGAATATTTTAATGAAAAATCACCATTTTTGGCGAATACACCGCCCGATTTTTTCAATAGCTCCCAGGTCATTTGAGCCATCGACTCCAAATCAATGCCGACATGTCTTGTTATACTGGTAGAATGAGACACAGCAGTTTTTATTGGATTTTAGTGGAATTTCTATTTTTCATGAATATTTTTTTCAAAAAATCACCATTTTTGGCGAATACACCGCCCGATTTTTTCAATAGCTCCCAGGTCATTTGAGCCATCGACTCCAAATCAATGCCGACATGTCTTGTTATACTGGTAGAATGAGACACAGCAGTTTTTATTGGATTTTAGTGGAATTTCTATTTTTCATGAATATTTTTTTCAAAAAATCACCATTTTTGGCGAATACACCGCCCGATTTTTTCAATAGCTCCCAGGTCATTTGAGCCATCGACTCGAAATCAATGCCGACATGTCTTGTTACACTGGTAGAATGAGACACAGCAGTTTTTATTGGATTTTAGTGGAATTTCTATTTTTCATGAATATTTTTTTCAAAAAATCACCATTTTTGGCGAATACACCGCCCGATTTTTTCAATAGCTCCCAGGTCATTTGAGCCATCGACTCCAAATCAATGCCGACATGTCTTGTTATACTGGTAGAATGAGACACAGCAGTTTTTATTGGATTTTAGTGGAATTTCTATTTTTCATGAATATTTTTTTCAAAAAATCACCATTTTTGGCGAATACACCGCCCGATTTTTTCAATAGCTCCCAGGTCATTTGAGCCATCGACTCCAAATCAATGCCGACATGTCTTGTTACACTGGTAGAATGAGACACAGCAGTTTTTATTGGATTTTAGTGGAATTTCTATTTTTCATGAATATTTTAATGAAAAATCACCATTTTTGGCGAATACACCGCGCGATTTTTTCAATAGCTCCCAGGTCATTTGAGCCATCGACTCGAAATCAATGCTGACATGTCTTGTTATACTGGTAGAATGAGACACAGCAGTTTTTATTGGATTTTAGTGGAATTTCTATTTTTCATGAATATTTTAATGAAAAATCACCATTTTTGGCGAATACACCGCGCGATTTTTTCAATAGCTCCCAGGTCATTTGAGCCATCGACTCGAAATCAATGCCGACATGTCTTGTTATACTGGTAGAATGAGACACAGCAGTTTTTATTGGATTTTAGTGGAATTTCTATTTTTCATGAATATTTTTTTCAAAAAATCACCATTTTTTGCGAATACACCGCCCGATTTTTTCAATAGCTCCCAGGTCATTTGAGCCATCGACTCGAAATCAATGCCGACATGTCTTGTTATACTGGTAGAATGAGACACAGCAGTTTTTATTGGATTTTAGTGGAATTTCTATTTTTCATGAATATTTTTTTCAAAAAATCACCATTTTTGGCGAATACACCGCCCGATTTTTTCAATAGCTCCCAGGTCATTTGAGCCATCGACTCGAAATCAATGCCGACATGTCTTGTTACACTGGTAGAATGAGACACAGCAGTTTTTATTGGATTTTAGTGGAATTTCTATTTTTCATGAATATTTTTTTCAAAAAATCACCATTTTTGGCGAATACACCGCCCGATTTTTTCAATAGCTCCCAGGTCATTTGAGCCATCGACTCGAAATCAATGCCGACATGTCTTGTTATACTGGTAGAATGAGACACAGCAGTTTTTATTGGATTTTAGTGGAATTTCTATTTTTCAGGAATATTTTAATGAAAAATCACCATTTTTGGCGAATACACCGCCCGATTTTTTCAATAGCTCCCAGGTCATTTGAGCCATCGACTCGAAATCAATGCCGACATGTCTTGTTACACTGGTAGAATGAGACACAGCAGTTTTTATTGGATTTTAGTGGAATTTCTATTTTTCATGAATATTTTTTTCAAAAAATCACCATTTTTGGCGAATACACCGCCCGATTTTTTCAATAGCTCCCAGGTCATTTGAGCCATCGACTCGAAATCAATGCCGACATGTCTTGTTATACTGGTAGAATGAGACACAGCAGTTTTTATTGGATTTTAGTGGAATTTCTATTTTTCACGAATATTTTAATGAAAAATCACCATTTTTGGCGAATACACCGCCCGATTTTTTCAATAGCTCCCAGGTCATTTGAGCCATCGACTCCAAATCAATGCCGACATGTCTTGTTATACTGGTAGAATGAGACACATTCAGCAGTTTTTATTGGATTTTAGTGGAATTTCTATTTTTCATGAATATTTTAATGAAAAATCACCATTTTTGGCGAATACACCGCCCGATTTTTTCAATAGCTCCCAGGTCATTTGAGCCATCGACTCCAAATCAATGCCGACATGTCTTGTTATACTGGTAGAATGAGACACAGCAGTTTTTATTGGATTTTAGTGGAATTTCTATTTTTCATGAATATTTTAATGAAAAATCACCATTTTTGGCGAATACACCGCCCGATTTTTTCAATAGCTCCCAGGTCATTTGAGCCATCGACTCCAAATCAATGCCGACATGTCTTGTTATACTGGTAGAATGAGACACAGCAGTTTTTATTGGATTTTAGTGGAATTTCTATTTTTCACGAATATTTTAATGAAAAATCACCATTTTTTGCGAATACACCGCCCGATTTTTTCAATAGCTCCCAGGTCATTTGAGCCATCGACTCCAAATCAATGCCGACATGTCTTGTTATACTGGTAGAATGAGACACAGCAGTTTTTATTGGATTTTAGTGGAATTTCTATTTTTCATGAATATTTTAATGAAAAATCACCATTTTTGGCGAATACACCGCGCGATTTTTTCAATAGCTCCCAGGTCATTTGAGCCATCGACTCGAAATCAATGCCGACATGTCTTGTTATACTGGTAGAATGAGACACAGCAGTTTTTATTGGATTTTAGTGGAATTTCTATTTTTCAGGAATATTTTTTTCAAAAAATCACCATTTTTGGCGAATACACCGCCCGATTTTTTCAATAGCTCCCAGGTCATTTGAGCCATCGACTCCAAATCAATGCCGACATGTCTTGTTATACTGGTAGAATGAGACACAGCAGTTTTTATTGGATTTTAGTGGAATTTCTATTTTTCATGAATATTTTTTTCAAAAAATCACCATTTTTGGCGAATACACCGCCCGATTTTTTCAATAGCTCCCAGGTCATTTGAGCCATCGACTCGAAATCAATGCCGACATGTCTTGTTATACTGGTAGAATGAGACACAGCAGTTTTTATTGGATTTTAGTGGAATTTCTATTTTTCATGAATATTTTAATGAAAAATCACCATTTTTGGCGAATACACCGCCCGATTTTTTCAATAGCTCCCAGGTCATTTGAGCCATCGACTCGAAATCAATGCCGACATGTCTTGTTACACTGGTAGAATGAGACACAGCAGTTTTTATTGGATTTTAGTGGAATTTCTATTTTTCATGAATATTTTTTTCAAAAAATCACCATTTTTGGCGAATACACCGCCCGATTTTTTCAATAGCTCCCAGGTCATTTGAGCCATCGACTCGAAATCAATGCCGACATGTCTTGTTATACTGGTAGAATGAGACACAGCAGTTTTTATTGGATTTTAGTGGAATTTCTATTTTTCATGAATATTTTAATGAAAAATCACCATTTTTGGCGAATACACCGCCCGATTTTTTCAATAGCTCCCAGGTCATTTGAGCCATCGACTCCAAATCAATGCCGACATGTCTTGTTATACTGGTAGAATGAGACACAGCAGTTTTTATTGGATTTTAGTGGAATTTCTATTTTTCATGAATATTTTTTTCAAAAAATCACCATTTTTGGCGAATACACCGCCCGATTTTTTCAATAGCTCCCAGGTCATTTGAGCCATCGACTCGAAATCAATGCCGACATGTCTTGTTACACTGGTAGAATGAGACACAGCAGTTTTTATTGGATTTTAGTGGAATTTCTATTTTTCACGAATATTTTAATGAAAAATCACCATTTTTGGCGAATACACCGCCCGATTTTTTCAATAGCTCCCAGGTCATTTGAGCCATCGACTCGAAATCAATGCCGACATGTCTTGTTATACTGGTAGAATGAGACACAGCAGTTTTTATTGGATTTTAGTGGAATTTCTATTTTTCACGAATATTTTAATGAAAAATCACCATTTTTGGCGAATACACCACCCGATTTTTTCAATAGCTCCCAGGTCATTTGAGCCATCGACTCGAAATCAATGCCGACATGTCTTGTTACACTGGTAGAATGAGACACAGCAGTTTTTATTGGATTTTAGTGGAATTTCTATTTTTCATGAATATTTTAATGAAAAATCACCATTTTTGGCGAATACACCGCCCGATTTTTTCAATAGCTCCCAGGTCATTTGAGCCATCGACTCGAAATCAATGCCGACATGTCTTGTTACACTGGTAGAATGAGACACAGCAGTTTTTATTGGATTTTAGTGGAATTTCTATTTTTCATGAATATTTTTTTCAAAAAATCACCATTTTTGGCGAATACACCGCCCGATTTTTTCAATAGCTCCCAGGTCATTTGAGCCATCGACTCGAAATCAATGCCGACATGTCTTGTTATACTGGTAGAATGAGACACAGCAGTTTTTATTGGATTTTAGTGGAATTTCTATTTTTCATGAATATTTTAATGAAAAATCACCATTTTTGGCGAATACACCGCCCGATTTTTTCAATAGCTCCCAGGTCATTTGAGCCATCGACTCCAAATCAATGCCGACATGTCTTGTTATACTGGTAGAATGAGACACAGCAGTTTTTATTGGATTTTAGTGGAATTTCTATTTTTCATGAATATTTTTTTCAAAAAATCACCATTTTTGGCGAATACACCGCCCGATTTTTTCAATAGCTCCCAGGTCATTTGAGCCATCGACTCGAAATCAATGCCGACATGTCTTGTTACACTGGTAGAATGAGACACAGCAGTTTTTATTGGATTTTAGTGGAATTTCTATTTTTCACGAATATTTTAATGAAAAATCACCATTTTTGGCGAATACACCGCCCGATTTTTTCAATAGCTCCCAGGTCATTTGAGCCATCGACTCGAAATCAATGCCGACATGTCTTGTTATACTGGTAGAATGAGACACAGCAGTTTTTATTGGATTTTAGTGGAATTTCTATTTTTCACGAATATTTTAATGAAAAATCACCATTTTTGGCGAATACACCACCCGATTTTTTCAATAGCTCCCAGGTCATTTGAGCCATCGACTCGAAATCAATGCCGACATGTCTTGTTACACTGGTAGAATGAGACACAGCAGTTTTTATTGGATTTTAGTGGAATTTCTATTTTTCATGAATATTTTAATGAAAAATCACCATTTTTGGCGAATACACCGCCCGATTTTTTCAATAGCTCCCAGGTCATTTGAGCCATCGACTCGAAATCAATGCCGACATGTCTTGTTATACTGGTACAAGGAGACACAGCAGTTTTTATTGGATTTTAGTGGAATTTCTATTTTTCATGAATATTTTTTTCAAAAAATCACCATTTTTGGCGAATACACCGCCCGATTTTTTCAATAGCACCCAGGTCATTTGAGCCATCGACTCCAAATCAATGCCGACATGTCTTGTTACACTGGTAGAATGAGACACAGCAGTTTTTATTGGATTTTAGTGGAATTTCTATTTTTCATGAATATTTTAATGAAAAATCACCATTTTTGGCGAATACACCGCCCGATTTTTTCAATAGCTCCCAGGTCATTTGAGCCATCGACTCGAAATCAATGCCGACATGTCTTGTTATACTGGTAGAATGAGACACAGCAGTTTTTATTGGATTTTAGTGGAATTTCTATTTTTCATGAATATTTTAATGAAAAATCACCATTTTTGGCGAATACACCGCCCGATTTTTTCAATAGCTCCCAGGTCATTTGAGCCATCGACTCGAAATCAATGCCGACATGTCTTGTTATACTGGTAGAATGAGACACAGCAGTTTTTATTGGATTTTAGTGGAATTTCTATTTTTCAGGAATATTTTAATGAAAAATCACCATTTTTGGCGAATACACCGCCCGATTTTTTCAATAGCTCCCAGGTCATTTGAGCCATCGACTCCAAATCAATGCCGACATGTCTTGTTATACTGGTAGAATGAGACACAGCAGTTTTTATTGGATTTTAGTGGAATTTCTATTTTTCATGAATATTTTAATGAAAAATCACCATTTTTGGCGAATACACCGCCCGATTTTTTCAATAGCTCCCAGGTCATTTGAGCCATCGACTCCAAATCAATGCCGACATGTCTTGTTATACTGGTAGAATGAGACACAGCAGTTTTTATTGGATTTTAGTGGAATTTCTATTTTTCATGAATATTTTTTTCAAAAAATCACCATTTTTGGCGAATACACCGCCCGATTTTTTCAATAGCTCCCAGGTCATTTGAGCCATCGACTCGAAATCAGTGCCGACATGTCTTGTTACACTGGTAGAATGAGACACAGCAGTTTTTATTGGATTTTAGTGGAATTTCTATTTTTCATGAATATTTTAATGAAAAATCACCATTTTTGGCGAATACACCGCCCGATTTTTTCAATAGCTCCCAGGTCATTTGAGCCATCGACTCGAAATCAATGCCGACATGTCTTGTTATACTGGTAGAATGAGACACAGCAGTTTTTATTGGATTTTAGTGGAATTTCTATTTTTCATGAATATTTTAATGAAAAATCACCATTTTTGGCGAATACACCGCGCGATTTTTTCAATAGCTCCCAGGTCATTTGAGCCATCGACTCGAAATCAATGCCGACATGTCTTGTTATACTGGTAGAATGAGACACAGCAGTTTTTATTGGATTTTAGTGGAATTTCTATTTTTCAGGAATATTTTTTTCAAAAAATCACCATTTTTGGCGAATACACCGTCCGATTTTTTCAATAGCTCCCAGGTCATTTGAGCCATCGACTCCAAATCAATGCCGACATGTCTTGTTATACTGGTAGAATGAGACACAGCAGTTTTTATTGGATTTTAGTGGAATTTCTATTTTTCATGAATATTTTTTTCAAAAAATCACCATTTTTGGCGAATACACCGCCCGATTTTTTCAATAGCTCCCAGGTCATTTGAGCCATCGACTCGAAATCAATGCCGACATGTCTTGTTATACTGGTAGAATGAGACACAGCAGTTTTTATTGGATTTTAGTGGAATTTCTATTTTTCATGAATATTTTAATGAAAAATCACCATTTTTGGCGAATACACCGCCCGATTTTTTCAATAGCTCCCAGGTCATTTGAGCCATCGACTCGAAATCAATGCCGACATGTCTTGTTACACTGGTAGAATGAGACACAGCAGTTTTTATTGGATTTTAGTGGAATTTCTATTTTTCATGAATATTTTTTTCAAAAAATCACCATTTTTGGCGAATACACCGCCCGATTTTTTCAATAGCTCCCAGGTCATTTGAGCCATCGACTCGAAATCAATGCCGACATGTCTTGTTATACTGGTAGAATGAGACACAGCAGTTTTTATTGGATTTTAGTGGAATTTCTATTTTTCATGAATATTTTAATGAAAAATCACCATTTTTGGCGAATACACCGCCCGATTTTTTCAATAGCTCCCAGGTCATTTGAGCCATCGACTCGAAATCAATGCCGACATGTCTTGTTATACTGGTAGAATGAGACACAGCAGTTTTTATTGGATTTTAGTGGAATTTCTATTTTTCATGAATATTTTTTCAAAAAATCACCATTTTTGGCGAATACACCGCCCGATTTTTTCAATAGCTCCCAGGTCATTTGAGCCATCGACTCGAAATCAATGCCGACATGTCTTGTTACACTGGTAGAATGAGACACAGCAGTTTTTATTGGATTTTAGTGGAATTTCTATTTTTCACGAATATTTTAATGAAAAATCACCATTTTTGGCGAATACACCGCCCGATTTTTTCAATAGCTCCCAGGTCATTTGAGCCATCGACTCGAAATCAATGCCGACATGTCTTGTTATACTGGTAGAATGAGACACAGCAGTTTTTATTGGATTTTAGTGGAATTTCTATTTTTCACGAATATTTTAATGAAAAATCACCATTTTTGGCGAATACACCACCCGATTTTTTCAATACCTCCCAGGTCATTTGAGCCATCGACTCGAAATCAATGCCGACATGTCTTGTTACACTGGTAGAATGAGACACAGCAGTTTTTATTGGATTTTAGTGGAATTTCTATTTTTCATGAATATTTTAATGAAAAATCACCATTTTTGGCGAATACACCGCCCGATTTTTTCAATAGCTCCCAGGTCATTTGAGCCATCGACTCGAAATCAATGCCGACATGTCTTGTTATACTGGTACAATGAGACACAGCAGTTTTTATTGGATTTTAGTGGAATTTCTATTTTTCATGAATATTTTTTTCAAAAATCACCATTTTTGGCGAATACACCGCCCGATTTTTTCAATAGCACCCAGGTCATTTGAGCCATCGACTCAAATCAATGCCGACATGTCTTGTTACACTGGTAGAATGAGACACAGCAGTTTTTATTGGATTTTAGTGGAATTTCTATTTTTCATGAATATTTTAATGAAAAATCACCATTTTTGGCGAATACACCGCCCGATTTTTCAATAGCTCCCAGGTCATTTGAGCCATCGACTCGAAATCAATGCCGACATGTCTTGTTATACTGGTAGAATGAGACACAGCAGTTTTTATTGGATTTTAGTGGAATTTCTATTTTTCATGAATATTTTAATGAAAAATCACCATTTTTGGCGAATACACCGCCCGATTTTTTCAATAGCTCCCAGGTCATTTGAGCCATCGACTCGAAATCAATGCCGACATGTCTTGTTATACTGGTAGAATGAGACACAGCAGTTTTTATTGGATTTTAGTGGAATTTCTATTTTTCAGGAATATTTTAATGAAAATCACCATTTTTGGCGAATACACCGCCCGATTTTTTCAATAGCTCCCAGGTCATTTGAGCCATCGACTCCAAATCAATGCCGACATGTCTTGTTATACTGGTAGAATGAGACACAGCAGTTTTTATTGGATTTTAGTGGAATTTCTATTTTTCATGAATATTTTAATGAAAAATCACCATTTTTGGCGAATACACCGCCCGATTTTTTCAATAGCTCCCAGGTCATTTGAGCCATCGACTCCAAATCAATGCCGACATGTCTTGTTATACTGGTAGAATGAGACACAGCAGTTTTTATTGGATTTTAGTGGAATTTCTATTTTTCATGAATATTTTTTTCAAAAAATCACCATTTTTGGCGAATACACCGCCCGATTTTTTCAATAGCTCCCAGGTCATTTGAGCCATCGACTCGAAATCAATGCCGACATGTCTTGTTACACTGGTAGAATGAGACACAGCAGTTTTTATTGGATTTTAGTGGAATTTCTATTTTTCATGAATATTTTTTTCAAAAAATCACCATTTTTGGCGAATACACCGCCCGATTTTTTCAATAGCACCCAGGTCATTTGAGCCATCGACTCCAAATCAATGCCGACATGTCTTGTTATACTGGTAGAATGAGACACAGCAGTTTTTATTGGATTTTAGTGGAATTTCTATTTTCATGAATATTTTAATGAAAAATCACCATTTTTGGCGAATACACCGCCCGATTTTTTCAATAGCTCCCAGGTCATTTGAGCCATCGACTCGAAATCAATGCCGACATGTCTTGTTATACTGGTAGAATGAGACACAGCAGTTTTTATTGGATTTTAGTGGAATTTCTATTTTTCACGAATATTTTAATGAAAAATCACCATTTTTGGCGAATACACCGCCCGATTTTTTCAATAGCTCCCAGGTCATTTGAGCCATCGACTCCAAATCAATGCCGACATGTCTTGTTATACTGGTAGAATGAGACACAGCAGTTTTTATTGGATTTTAGTGGAATTTCTATTTTTCACGAATATTTTAATGAAAAATCACCATTTTTTGCGAATACACCGCCCGATTTTTTCAATAGCTCCCAGGTCATTTGAGCCATCGACTCGAAATCAATGCCGACATGTCTTGTTACACTGGTAGAATGAGACACAGCAGTTTTTATTGGATTTTAGTGGAATTTCTATTTTTCATGAATATTTTTTTCAAAAAATCACCATTTTTGGCGAATACACCGCCCGATTTTTTCAATAGCTCCCAGGTCATTTGAGCCATCGACTCGAAATCAATGCCGACATGTCTTGTTACACTGGTAGAATGAGACACAGCAGTTTTTATTGGATTTTAGTGAATTTCTATTTTTCATGAATATTTTTTTCAAAAAATCACCATTTTTGGCGATACACCGCCCGATTTTTCAATAGCTCCCAGGTCATTTGAGCCATCGACTCGAAATCAATGCCGACATGTCTTGTTATACTGGTAGAATGAGACACAGCAGTTTTTATTGGATTTTAGTGGAATTTCTATTTTTCAGGAATATTTTAATGAAAAATCACCATTTTTGGCGAATACACCGCCCGATTTTTTCAATAGCTCCCAGGTCATTTGAGCCATCGACTCGAAATCAATGCCGACATGTCTTGTTATACTGGTAGAATGAGACACAGCAGTTTTTATTGGATTTTAGTGGAATTTCTATTTTTCAGGAATATTTTAATGAAAAATCACCATTTTTGGCGAATACGCCGCTCGATTTTTTCAATAGCTCCCAGGTCATTTGAGCCATCGACTCGAAATCAATGCCGACATGTCTTGTTATACTGGTAGAATGAGACACAGCAGTTTTTATTGGATTTTAGTGGAATTTCTATTTTTTCATGAATATTTTTTCAAAAAAATCACCATTTTTGGCGAATACACCGCCCGATTTTTTCAATAGCTCCCAGGTCATTTGAGCCATCGACTCGAAATCAATGCCGACATGTCTTGTTATACTGGTAGAATGAGACACAGCAGTTTTTATTGGATTTTAGTGGAATTTCTATTTTTCATGAATATTTTTTTCAAAAAATCACCATTTTTGGCGAATACACCGCCCGATTTTTTCAATAGCTCCCAGGTCATTTGAGCCATCGACTCGAAATCAATGCCGACATGTCTTGTTATACTGGTAGAATGAGACACAGCAGTTTTTATTGGATTTTAGTGGAATTTCTATTTTTCAGGAATATTTTAATGAAAATCACCATTTTTGGCGAATACACCGCCCGATTTTTTCAATAGCTCCCAGGTCATTTGAGCCATCGACTCGAAATCAATGCCGACATGTCTTGTTATACTGGTAGAATGAGACACAGCAGTTTTAATTGGATTTAGTGGAATTTCTATTTTTCACGAATATTTTAATGAAAAATCACCATTTTTGGCGAATACACCGCCCGATTTTTTCAATAGCTCCCAGGTCATTTGAGCCATCGACTCGAAATCAATGCCGACATGTCTTGTTATACTGGTAGAATGAGACACAGCAGTTTTTATTGGATTTTAGTGAATTTCTATTTTTCAGGAATATTTTAATGAAAAATCACCATTTTGGCGAATACACCGCCCGATTTTTCAATAGCTCCCAGGTCATTTGAGCCATCGACTCCAAATCAATGCCGACATGTCTTGTTATACTGGTAGAATGAGACACAGCAGTTTTTATTGGATTTAGTGGAATTTCTATTTTTCATGAATATTTTAATGAAAAATCACCATTTTTGGCGAATACACCGCCCGATTTTTTCAATAGCTCCCAGGTCATTTGAGCCATCGACTCCAAATCAATGCCGACATGTCTTGTTATACTGGTAGAATGAGACACAGCAGTTTTTATTGGATTTTAGTGGAATTTCTATTTTCATGAATATTTT